>NC_056725.1:1621453470-1621590970 GCF_019279795.1 Protopterus annectens | reverse complement strand
AAACCAGTTTTTCTGTCTTCAAATGTGAAACAAGTGACAATACAAAAATTTTAAACATGCCAGACATGACTAATCAATTCACAGTTTGGGGCTACCAGAATGCTATAATATCTGATACATTTGAAAGAACAGAACAGGTTTTATTTGACTGTTTGCTAAGCAGTCAGCAGGAACTTAAAGATATTATTATCAGAATTGTGAAGTATCCAAGACCTGATCTCCAAAGATAGCTTGTAAACTCTTTAAATTGAAAAACCCTGGTGTATTCATGCAAAATAAATAAATATGCAATGTTAATAAAAACAAACAAGTAAGCATTTTTATTTACAAACCAAAGACTGCATCAGTCTAAGTTTATACATCAATTAGTCAGAGCAATATCAAGTCTTTCAGTGGTTAATGGGGTTACCTTTTAACTTGCATTTAAAATTCATTACATCCTTTAAATAAGGGCATTCATACACATGCAATTTGATCTGCTAGTCGAACAGCTGAATTCCTTAGTATCCAAAATATTTCTAAATCCCCTCCTCTTATATTTGGTCATACCTTGTGTAATACCACAAAATAATATTGTTTAAGTTCCCTACATATAAAGTATATTTACTTAAAGCAGTACTGTAATAATGTGTTCTTGTAGTGTAGTCATGCTCATGCATTCTTTCATTTAATTTTCATCTAGTTTTGACCACATAAAATGCTGAGCAATTATCATATTTAGCCATATAAACAGCCAATACTGACACTGAGTTGAAATAGCCAGGTATTGGCATATTTTTTGTCTCTGATAAGTAGACCTTTTCTAGCTTGTTTTTTAAATAAACTTACACTGTGGACAAAAACTGCAATGAAAGGTTCCTTGCTTATTTAAAGGCTCATTTTTATCTTCATGTGAATTAAATATTTCCTTGCAAAACCTTTTTATTAATATCATTAGATATATGTTTTATTTTATTACTCATTGTATCATTTCATTTCAATATCTTTCAATTGTTCCCAGCTATGTATTGTGGGAATCCAATGTGTATGATAGAATCATGGTTTCATTCATTTTTCTTAGCATTTTTATACTTAATTCCTTAGCATACAAACCAACCTTGGTGATGGGGTGATATGCATCTCTTCTTTTATATCTAAGTTCATTTTCCAAAGTGGCTAACATTATTTGTTTTTCATTAAAATACTAAGGTCCTCTTCAAAATGTTCATTAAGAATAGTTAATTTATGTTTTTGCACCATTCGACTTTTCATTATATTTCACTTCATATATGCCGGATGCATGTTACTATAATATAAATAATAGTTACTACCTAGTTCTTATTTATATACTTTCTGGTAACAAGCTTCTCATTTCTCTTGAAAGCTATAATATCCAAATAATTGATTACATTCAAACTGGAAGTAAAAATTAATTCCAAATATTTGTGACGCTGGTTTAAATAAATTTTAAAAGAATCAACCTCATGATTTCCACAAATTAAAAAAAAAATAGAAAAGCTAATAAAATGAGCATAAAAGTTAACATTTTCCAGTGATATGAATTATAACTTTTTCCTCCATTCTGTCACAAAAATATTAAAGTAACTTGGGGTGTAGTGGCCCCTATTGCAAGCCCAGTTACTTGTTTAAACAGTTTATTTTGAAAATTAAAAAAAAAAAAAAAAATATGTATATATATATATATATATATATATATATATATATATATATATAAAATATAATATTATTAAAGCATATATAATCTTCTTTCTAAAAATCTGAACTTTAAATTATAGAATTCTAAGTTAACATGTCACTACATACTCTAAGCCTTCTATATTAGGTATAGAAGTATGTAATACTTTGATGTCTCTTGCATCTGTAACTTTTATGTAAATAGGAATTGTATTAAATACAGTTTTCAAAAGCTATTCAATAAATAACTGCTATCGGTTCAAGTTTCATTCCACTGGATTCCACAATGGGCCTTCAAAGTGGATGCGCTAATAATTATGTATCTTTGGTACACCTGAAACAATACTAGTACTAGGATTTTCTTGCTTAAAATGTTGCCTAATTCCTTTGTTACCATTTATGTGTCTGTGTCTGTATATAGCTCTATAAAGCATATGTAAGATTAATTATTTTATATACATTAGCATTTGATAACATTTGAAGCATTTTCTCGGTGTACATCTCTGTATCCATAATAACTAGGTACAATGTTATCCACTTTCATATATCTTAAGGTAATATCTTTTGTTGAATAATCTGAGCATTCTTTTTCTTCAATCATCATATTCTATCATTTATGAACTGAGGGTTGTTCTAACATGCTTCTGTTTTTTTTAGATGTATTTTCAAATGCAAAAGTTTCTTGTCTTAAGAGAGGTTTGAAAGAGCTTGGTTTCCTAGGCTTGTGTGATATTATCATTCGGCTCATGTAACAAACATTTTAACTTCAATTTCTTAGTAAAGTATTTCAAAGCTACTATAGCATCTACAATGGAAATGATTTTAGATAATATAGAAGCCCATCCTTTTTGACATAATCATGACTTCTATTTCATCAAAACTTCTACATACTTACATAGAAGTTTCTATACACCACATATTTTATGAATGTATATGTCTCAATATGTACTAGACTGTTTATAATGATAATTTTCAATTAACAAAGTCTTTAATTTTATTCAACTCTCCTATTCAAACTGTGTACCTTGCTCACATGGAAATATTAACAGTGAAGATATATCATCTTATGTTTCTAACTTTATATAATATAGAATTTCAATGTTTATGCATAAGACACCCAATGTAAATAGTTATATAATGGTTTAATATGTTATTTATCTTTATTTCATGTAATGTTTAAGACATCTTATTTGAAATAATAAAACTTCTACATAAATTGAAAAACTTAAAATACATACTATAATCTTTCGATGACACATTTAATGATGATCCCTGGTATTTATCACAAACTTGTAAAATGTTCTCATGTTCCCTTGGTCCTTTACTGCTGCCCTGGTCTGATTTTCCTGAACTGAAGATCCCTTTTGGTAAATCCATGTGGTTGGATGAGTCAGGAATTAGTTCACATTCTTTTTTTCATGAATTCTGAATATTGTTGTATATTTGCTCCCCATTTTGCAAGCCCTGTGGCTGGTGCTACTGTTTGTTATATATTTGCATGGTAGGCTGGTCTAAAAAACTTACTCTTCTACCTGATTGATGGAGGGGTGGGATTTCTTCTGTTTATTCTTTACATCATAATAACTATTATTTGTTTTGTATTGTCCCTTTGAAACAATTTCAGATTTATTTTTCTTTAGATATCATCTTCTTTTGCAAGCTTCTTTTGTAGCAGTGTAATTTTTGCTAAAAAAATGCTTCTGATGTCTCTGTTTTATACCACCCATATTGTTCTTTGATATTTTTTGACAATCTATGATCTGTTAAAATCTGGAGGTAACTTCAAAACCACTTTTTCATTAAGAACTTTACATTTGTCCCAGTCCTTTTAAGTCAATCATTCCTTTTTAAAATGTTCATATTGGATTTCAGGATGTCACCTATAATACAACTTGTTGCTCCTTCACTCTGGAATGGATTGGTCATGGCTGAAAAGATGCTATGTAATTTATTATTCCCGGAAATGGTACAGTATTCATTCATAATCACTATAGAGTCTTAATTAAATTCTGTTATGAAGTATAGTAGTAACAGATTTAAGTTAACTGAAGGGCTTAATATGATTTTGGACATTTTAACATAGCATCATTAAATTAGATATATTCCTGGTAAATGACTTGCATTTTATAGTATTTGAAAAAAACGTGTTACAGGAGACATGCTGATCTCAAAGGAAGGGAGAGCAGGTAGAATGAGAGATGCTCAGACATGTGGTGATTATAGCTATTGTTTAGATATAAATGCAGCATTAGTACCATACTATGGAGAGATTGATGTTATAATTTCCACTAAATGCTGGTATGGAGGTTTTTACTTTGGCAAAGCAGAAAGAAGGTTGAGAGACAGAATTCTTGAACACTTATTAGATATAAAAAATAGCAATCTGTCTAATGCATTGTACAGATAAATGCAGTGTTTTAAGAACTAACACTTTAAAGTTTCAGGGCATAACAGTCAGTAACTGTGATAGTGGTGGCAATATAAAGAACAGACTGCAGTATCATGAAATGAAGCAGAATAAATTATTGAATGTTTTTATACCACCAGGTCTCAATGAAAGGTTTAGTAATTTACCTTGTTTATTTATTATGTAAATGGATTGTTTTGTTATCTTTTCTCCTTGAAACAAAAACACGGATTAGTATTTATTTGTGGAAATCTTACATTAGTGCTGTTAGAAGAATAAACTGTGGTGAATATTTTCCAAGTCCCTGTGATTCTTTTACATCTTGTTTACAGCAGAGTTTGTTGACAGAAAGAAGCATTATTCAGTTGTTCTAGCAATGTCATACTCACGTACTTTAAAAATTATGAGTAAGGAAGTGATGGGCTACACAGCTAATATAAGTTTGATGATTATAAAATAGGATAACTGGACATACGATTCCAAAATATTTTATTGTTTGGGTAATGACTACTACTTGCTACTGAAGCATAGGAAATGGTAGCCATCATTGTATGCCTGCTACATAAGTTCTGCCCCATGTAAAGAAATCTCATTAAATGTAGAGTTGCTATGAAAAATTTGTAAAGAGTGTTCTCTACTTAAAATAAAAATGAAGGCTGGAAAGAGGGCAGGTCTGTCTTGTCCCACCATTGATACGTATTTTGTATATGTACATAAGTAAGTTTTTTTCCTTATTTCAGATGAATCTTAATCATTATGTGTCTATACATACCAACACTTACCATTTTTCTTATTGTGCTAATAAATATTTTTGTATAAATGCATACCTCTGACATATGTAACTGTGTACTTAATATTATACTTTACAATTTATCTACTACATGGGTTGGTTGTCTTTTTACTGAAGGTATGGCTGAAGAGGGCCCTGGACCAGTCTATCCACCTGATTGTTAAAATAAAATGCAATAAAGTATCAGTGGGAATATTTTTGACAAAATTTTATGCAATAAAGGTTAAACATTCAGATTTATGTCCTTGGCTGTTGATATGATTAACTAATGGCTGTCATTAGCTGAAACATGAGATTTCATGAAATTTGGGCTATAGCTGTCTTTGCATTTAGAAAGACTTGTGAATAGTTTGCATATGTGTGTAAAGCTGCATACAGGACAGTGTATATCAGCTTAGTATTTCCTTGACAAATCCTTCCTTATTAGAGTGATGAACTGTGGCAGTTAACTCAGCAACCTATCCAACAAGATTTTAATAGTATTGTCATGTTATAGTTTATTAAGAAATTGGATTGATTAGATAGTGCCTGAGCAGGATTTTTGATGTATTTTTATATCAAAAGTTATGGTAGTTGCCAAGATGCAACACCCATAGAGATATCTTACTAAAAAGATGCAAGGTCTAAACAACATGTCCTATATGGGCTGACTCAAAGCCCTGTCACTGTATCTTACAGACTGCTAAGATATGACTTGCACGTGGTATATAAGGCATTCTCTGATCCATTACAGATGGATTTACTGCAAATCAGCAAGTCAAGTGGCATCATAAACACTTTGTCTATGGTTCTATACCTCTTCTGCAACATCAACAGAATGGTTTGGAGGGGCAGATATATCTTGCAGAGGATGCTGCTGCTGTGGAACAGACTTCCCAACACATAAAACAAAGTTCATCCCTGTCCATATTCAAGCACAACTTAGATCTATGGATGGGAAACAGAAGCTTTACCCCAGCACTGCCCCCCCGTACTACTAATGGACAGAAATAGCTCTTAAATGCTTTATTCCATTCATGGGTATCCTCAAATTAGCTATGGTATGATTCCAGATTTCCTCATTGGGGTAATATTTAATTATAGACCATGCAATGGGCTGGATAAAGCCAATCTATAACCAAATTGGATAGGTTATTTTGAGGTTTAAGATGGCCCACAAGAGCAACTAGCCAAGTACTTACCCATGAACCTATGAAACTATGGAAGGGACCTTTGTTGACAATGTGATGTCGCTGTTTTTTTTTTTTTTAATCTAATCAAGGTGTGCCATAACTTTTTTTCCATGAAACTTCCTTTAATTTCATGACTGCTTTTGCCATTTGCAGAAATCTTTGAGCCCAGAAAAATAAAATTTGCCAATGCCTCCACTTTTTCACCACCGATTTGCAAAGAATTGTTAGGACTAGATGACATAATTTAATTTAATTTAATTTAACTTGATTAATGGATTCATTTATTTATTTCATGTTGAGCAACACAGCCTTTCTGCTTCCTGCTTTCACCATCAACAACTGTCTCTTCCCATTCAGCTGTTAGAGACCATCTGATTCATCTAAGTCAAAGCTTTCTATTTGGTATAGAAAGTAAATAATTTGATAATATATTGCCTTTTTTGCACTCCTTTCCCAGTCTTGAATGAGTCAGTATTTCTATATTTGATTCTATTTGCTGTTTCTTGTTCTGCAAATGGATTCCTTGGGAGGCAAATATGGGGGCCCAGCATTCCAATTCTTTTAAGAACTTGTCTCATTTAGTTATGGTTCACACAATCAATGACTTTAGAATAGTGACTAAAACAGAAATAAATATTTTCTGGAACTTGCTGGCTTTCTCTGTTATCCAGCAGATTTTGGCAATTTGATCTACTTAGCTTTTTTTCAGATTTAGAACAATCAGCCAGGGTTGGCCAGATGTGTGTTTTATCTAGAGCTTGTGGTTATTAAATCCAGTGACAGTGGTGGATTTCTGCAGTTCTGGGAAGACAAACACTATTGGTTAGATCTGTTTCCGGCCTTCATTTCCCCTGACATTTTTATTACACTAGCAGTCAGCCATTTTTGTCTTTAAGATATTGGGATGCTGAAGCTGCCCTAAAACTATAATAAACAAACAAAATATTTTGACTCTATTTTACACCCAGGGAAGTAGATTTAGACTACTGTGCTTATCATACAATTTAAAGCAGTTTTGTATGGTTCCTACCTTGTGTTTGCTCTGAATCTGAAGTTAAAGTTAATGATTAAAAGCATTTTACAGTTTGCACTGTTTTTAAAAGTGGACTCTGTGCTGTGTTTATGTATTTAAATCAGATTTTGTGTGGGTTCCGTCATTTTCTGCATGTTTAATAGTTCTGGTGGGCTACAGGGACAATTCATTTTAGATTACAATATGTTATACTGGAAAGTCAGGGAGAAAGGACTGCAAATAAAACATCACAGATTTTTTGAACAAGTCAACTTTATTAAACACGTAAAATAAAAGCACGTTAAATTAATAATAGTCACTGAGATGTTGAGTTTGTCTTCTGAATTAGAAGATGGGTCTATGTTTTTATACATACGTATTGCCATACAGCTACCAAAAACATGGCAAATATGAGATTCAAAATAAAAAAAAATAAAAAATCAGCTAAGCGGTGTTAACAGTAATTAATGGTAAACTTATAGGTTATACAACATTTACCCACTTGTGTTTCCTTTGGTTTCTTTGCATGTACTTGATACAGTCAATCACAACAAAGGTTTGCTTGATCATTTAAGAATGAAAAAAATGATTGCTCTCTGTTTTCTCCTTTCAGTGCTTTCTGTATTCATCAATCCTGTGAGACTATGAAGCTGGTATATAAGACACTTGTTTTGTGTTCTTCAATTGATTTTCACAGTACAGCAGCTTTTGAGGCTGTGTGATGGACCATTTGCAATACGAGCATTCTTGTTTCAAAATTTCACAGTAAAAGCATTTCTCTTAGACTGCTTGGGCCCTCCTGGTTTAATGTTCGCACTTGTCAGTAAATACTGTATAACTCACAGCTTCTCCTCTAGATAGTTATTCCTTAAATAAATATGTATTTTTTGCTCTTTGCAGTTAATGAACCATTTATTGCAGGCCTGCTAATCTATAGTAACATAAACACATAATTATTACCCAAGTTCATGTGACCAAATTAAAGGTTACATTTATTTGCTTCCATATGAATTTCATTAAAACTTGGCAGAGTACATGCCAAAGTTTGCTTTCTTGTAGAATAGACAAGGTTGGTAAAGCAAGTCTGAGAAAAATCAATAAAACTTAACATTATTTCTGTTACTTAAAATGCATGGTTCATAAAGAAGATTAAAATATCAGGGATTAAAACTTCAGCAGAGCTATGCATATTTTTCTTGTCTGTCATTTTATGTTATTTGGAGATGTGGAAAACTAATTAACACGCTGTTATTTAGCAACTTAAATGTACTTTAACATCCAAAAATATAATAATTTGAGGTTTGGATGTTAGCAAGGGAAATATTTTCCTGTCTATGTGGCAGATATTAACCTGCACTTAATCATAAATGTTTTACAGATACTTATCTACGTTTAAGTAAAATATAACTATACATTTATTTAAGTGTCAAAAGTTATGTAATGTGGTAATAGTATATAAATGTTGTGCCTTTGGAAGTGTTTGGCCATCCAATTACTGATCTCATTCACACACACACACACACACACACACACACACACACACACACACACACACACACACACACACACACACACACACACACACACACACACACACTTCACATGCCTTTCCCTTTTTTTGAAACCCAGGATACTTTTCTTTTCTATATCCATTCAGGATAAGAGCAGGGGAGTGAAAACCTGAGTCCCCATCACCATCACAGTGCAGGGCTGCAGGCTGCTTTCTGTTATGCCCTACCCACTTCCCAGTTACCCCCAAAAGGTGACCACAGAAGTGCTTAAGCTTTAGTCTGACCTGCACATCGCTATGGGCCTTCTCATCTACCCCCAGGGGTTATTTCCCCTAATTAGCCATGTGCTGCAGTTCCCATTCTCTTCACCTAAGATACTGCCATAGTGAAGCCAACTAACTTATAGGAGATTCAGTTTTATGCTTCTCAGAAATTTACAGTTTTGGCAGTTCTAAAGATATGTTTAATTTTCCTTCAAAAACTTCAGACAAAACTTATTTGCTTCACAATTTTAAGACTTAGAGAAAATTTAACTATATGAATATTTTTTGTTTCCCGTAATTGATTGTGCATGGATTAGCAGTGAAAAATGAACACTTTTAAACATCTCCCGGCAGATCATTCTCTGAACAAAAAAGACATATAGCACTTAATTTCCCTAGTACAGGACTTGACTGTCGGAGTGCAGCAGTCTCAGTCAAAGATGTATTTCATTAAAGAGAATTGTGACACACATGCTAAATTGTTAAGGGATGTGATTCAAAACCAAGAAGACAAAATAAAAAACAGTGAAACATCTTTAATTGATTTAAATGGAAGGCTGAAAGAAGAAAAATTATACTGAATTTCTTCCTAACCAAAATACGTGGCTGCCAAACAAGATTGAAGATAAGAATATATGGGTACCTAAAGATATGAAATGACAGAATATGGCACATTTTCTCACTTATTTGGCTTCTAAAGGTATTAAAACTAAAATAAAGGATTCTTTTTGCAAAGAGATGGCATATAGGGAAACCTTCCTCCAAAGCTAATGTTCCATCTAGATCAGAAAAAAATTACATTTATCTCACACTTTGATTAGGAACTGATGTAAGGACTGTCTGAACAAACTTTCCACTAAATGTTGGAAAGAATAATAATAGATTTGATGATGATTATGGCAGTAAAACTATGGCAAAAGGAGTGCTTATTTGCTTTTGGTTAAACATCTCAAACAAAATAAAATTAACACTCATGTTCTTTTTCCTGCCAGAATAAAATTGTTCTTTCTATGCCATAAACATTTCAACACACTAGAAAGGTCATTTAATTTGTGAATAAAAAAAAAAAAAAAAAAAAAAAAAAAAATACATACTTGATGAGAAAAACATGGACTAGGACCATAATTCTCTGAAGAGGCAATCTGAAAGGTGCAACTGGGGAGTAGTGGTTGCATCTAAAAATCCAAAGCAAAACTTTTTTAATAATGCAAATAAAATTACTGCACTCTTTGTTTGATTTTCTATCGGTTTGAATTTTATCTATAATCTGTCTAACAGGCTATGAAAACTATGTAACTTAAACCAAATATATGAATAAAAATTAGAGCATTTGCATCAAGTTGAATATTCATGAGATGACCCTATTCTGGTCTAGGTGGCAAGAAAGAAAAGAAGTAAATATAAATTAAAAATATATACCATTCTAAAACATAAGATAACCTTTCAAATGGTTTAGATAAAAAAACTTATAGCTCTAAATAATATCATTTAAAGAATGCATACAAAATTCAGGGGACTGGCATACTTCAGACAAAATCCATGCTTAGTGAAAAAGGGTGAAAGAAACAATAGCAGAGAAATGGAAGATGGATAGCAAGGGCATACATCCAACAAAGATCACAGGCAAACAGGGGTGGATTTAGACACAGCAGAGGTGAAGACATGTCAGACATATAGACAAACAAATGGTAGACAAATGGCTGGGGATAGGATAGGGTACAGGCAATCTGCCAGATTTTATCTAGCTTATGAAACATTACTAGATTCTTGTATGTTATGCTGCTGTGTCCACATGGCCAGCAGCAAGCATGGCAGCCATGGCTGATGGCCTAATTGATTTGGTCATCTATTCTAACAAATCTGTCACTCAATGAAGGATAGGTTGCTGGATGGCAACACATGAGGTTATCACCCTGTTAAATGCAGCCCTACATTACTCACTTCATCTCCAGCACAACCAAGGCCAGTGAATGGGCTGGGCTACCAGCATGAAGTAGACCAGAAACTTTCCAGATGAGGTGCTCCCTCCCTGCTCACCAGCCTAGGTAACAACCATGGGCAAGGCAGCAGCAATCTACAGTTGACATGTCTTTGGTTCTGGTGGACCATGGGGACCTGAAGAAGGGATACAAAATTGTGGAACCTGACACTAGTATGGAGGACCTAGAGGTGAAACATCACATGTAAACGAGGAGATAACACAGATGTCACTAACCCTGCTGTGGCTGTAGTTTCTGTTACCTCCTACAACAGTTGTCAGCATTCTCTGCATGTTCTGGGTGTACCAATTTGATATGCAAGCAATCACATAATACATACAGGTGTAATCAAATGATGATACAACAGTATAGTTCCACACAAGTGCAAGCAAGTAGAAGCCTTATCATTTCCCAGAGCCCAACTCAGAACTATAGCATCATGTCCAAGTGCAAATAAGCAACAAGCAGACAGGTTCCTAAACTGTAGGACAGCAGCCTGCACTACCACAGTTATTTATAGAGGAACACAGGCAGCCATGTCAGTGAGGTTACACTGAAGCAGACACAGCTGTACTAAACATACCTATGTTCAATGAGACTGAAGCATAGCATAGCATGGTGCCATGCCATGCTATGCTATGCTATGCATAGCATGGCATGGTGCCACTTATGCTCCAAGGTCACAGTCTCATGAGCAGTGCCAGAAATCAAAACAGTAACATGACACAACAGCTTCTACCCATGGTGGACGGAACATACAGATTAACAACCCACAATAGCCAGCATGCCATATCTTAGGATCTGTCAAGTTCTATCAAATTAAATAAAAACAGAATTGGGAAGATATCAGTTAAACATATAAAATGGTTATTAAAGGCAGTACTGTACATAGCAGATATAATAAGTACTTACTATACCATTTAATGTGTCTTTATTTTACCTCTGCTTCCCACCTAAGGAGTTCTCCAAGGTGACTGTTCACAGGTACATGGGATTCTACTTGTCCTGGACAGCAAACCTGCCAGGTCATATGAGACATCCAGCTTCATGAAAGGACACATAGGGTTCCAAAACTCACTCCCTGAAGTGGCTGTGCAAAAGGCAGAGTATAATTTTTCTCTCTTTTGTTCTTCTTTGTATACTAGGTATTTTGAGGCAGCATAGCAACTACTTCATGTTTACTGAAAGCTCTTTATTGCTACCTCACGATGATTCAGTGTGTAAGAGATGTGTAAATATTTACTTAACTCACAGGCTACCTTCTCACCTCACAACACATGCACATACAGCAAAGAGCATTTCCATTAAATCAACTCATGCTGAGGTTGTAAAGAAAACACTGCCTATGTCTCTCAGGCTAAAGACTAAGAAACCTCAGACATATGTATACACAGTATCACACCCACGTACACCCTTCACATCCTCAACTAAGGTGCACACCTCAAAGAGTCACAAGGGTGCAGACTCCAAACTCTTATGGCTCACTGAGGCTGCACCAAACCATGGTAATTCTTTAGTAATAGGTGACATTGTTGTAAGGCATATGGGCACCATGCTCACCAGGCTGGATAAGAGCTGTCTTTCTGGAGCCAGGATCTGTGATGTAACAAGAGCTCTTAGATCCCTCCATCCTGACAGATATGATTATGACCTGATAATGGTCCATGTGGTATTGAGTGACCTTAGACACTCTATCCAGAGGGACATGCAGAAGGATATGATTGAGATAACTGTGCATATATCTGAGGCAGGAAACCTGGTAGGGTTGTATGTAAACAGTATTATGAATGCAGTAAGATACAGGTGATGGTGTTGCACAGCTTATATCTGCCTAGATTTAGGGAGGCGTGACAGCCCTGTGTTAGTGGGTAGATGTCCTCTGCTGGGAGGAATGTGGGCTGGTGCATGCATGCAATTGAGTACAACTATGAGAGATTGTTATAGTGTGTGTAATAATACACAGTCATCCTAATCTTCCTACTATACTGTTACAGAACGCATTTAAAGGTGAGATATTCACATATATGTAATACTGCTAACATATGTTTCTACATTAATCTAAACCCCTTTGTACTTCCTACTTGCTTGTGTGCTGGCATTCTAAATAGCAATAGAAGGGAAAGTGTGTGTGTGTGTGTGTGTGTGTGTGTGTGTGTGTGTGTGTGTGTGTGTGTGTGTGTGTGTGTGTGTGTGTGTGTGTGTGTGTGTGTGTGTGTGTGTGTGTGTGTGTGTGTGTGTGTGTGTGTGTGTGTGTGTTTGGGGGCAGGGGTCCTCCTTGAAGTTGAACACTTACTGAGTAATAATCATTTCTGGCATCCCTGCATGTGATGAAAGGACAGACATTATCATCATTCCTCATCTAATTCTGTGTTGTAGTCACTCTTCATACTTAAAACAAAAAGCCAGCTTTGACCAGCTGTGTTAATTGTAACTAGAGCTTGTAGTAATGCAAGCCAGTCCCCTGGTAATTTACATTACAGGAGCAGTCACAGGCTTAGACTTTGGACTGTTGGAAGCTTGTAAGCTTAGAAACAGAGCATTTGGACTACATTTTGCATTCAGGGAAGTACATTTAATCTACATTTATAATACTTTATTTACCTTGCTATTTAAATATGTTTCGTAAATCTCCTATTTTTGTTTATTCTGAATCTGAAGTTAAAGCGACTAATTGAAGGCATTTTTAGTTGCAGTGCTTTATAGTCTTCATTGCTTTGAAATGGTTTCTGTGCTGTGCCTTGGTGTTCAAATCAGCTCTGAGTGGGCTCTCATGTTACTGAATTTTTATTATCACTCTTCTGGATTTCTTCTTCCCCCACCCACCCTTGTCATGTTGTGATTTTAAACTTGGAGGCTTTTGAGCTGCCCAATTCTACTGTCTATCTGCCCCTGGAAGCTTCTTCAGTTTCATATTCTGTATACTTGTCCCTAGATGCTCCTCCCAGTCTTATCTCTTTTGGTTATCTTACTGGGCACTGAGAGATGAAATTCTTGGAATGCCCTCCCCTTAGACTGTTAGTGTGCTTTGAAATTGCCATGAAGTGCATGTTCCTCTTCGCTGGCTTGTCTGCCTTTGAATTGTTCTCTAATTAATTGTAGCTAGTTATTAGATTTGTTTCTGGTACCTTTTCACTTTTGGTTAACTAAAATGCGTTTTTACAATATAAAGACTGGATCTGCAATTCTAGTGGTAATAGAAAGATAGACTAGTCTGTCTGAGTTGGGACACACACATTTTCAAGCCGTTTTATTTCTTATTTTTGAGTTGGGATACACACAGGCAGGCTTAAAGGTGATTACTTGCAGTAGCTAGTTGTTTGATTTGCTTCTGGTACTTTTTTCACTTGTGGTTAACTAAAGTGTGTTTTTACATTAAGAAGACTGGAACTGAAATCTAGTAGCAGTAGAAAGGTAGCCTAGCCTGTCCAAGTTGGAAAACACACAGAGAGGCTTAAGGTGAGAATGACTTGTAGCTAGTTACTTGATTTGTTTGTGATGCCTTTTCACTTTTGACTAAAGTGTGTTTTTCACAAACCAAAATATCCATGCTATTACAAGACACATAATAAACAATGTGTATTATTACATTTGTGTTATTGTGCATGTCTTAACACCAGTGTTTATTATAAAAATTACAAAGTTTTTTTAAAGTAAGAGGAAAATTAAATTGTTTTAAATTAAATGGATACATTGTAAGCACACTTTGTATTTTTAAACAATGTTATGGTTAAATAATGTTTCTAAACATATGAAGCTGAAGGAACACTATTGTCACATGACTATGATGAGATATGTAAATGTTACAAGTTTGTTTAGTGATAAAGTCTGATGAAGACTCTTAGCACTAGTGAGAGAAAACAAAATAAAAACACTTCATATATCAGCTTTCTAGAATTAAAAGTTTTATTTCAAGTATTTTGGGATTCTCATCTGAAGTTTTTATCAGCCATTGAATTTGTAAAGTATGTTTTTAAATTAAGAAGACTGAATCTGCAATTCTAGTGGCAGCAGAAAGGTAGCCTGGTATGTCTGAGTTGGGAAACACACAGGTAGACTTAAAGTGAGATTATTTTATCAGCCAGAGATCTTTTAAGTTGGTTTAGTCACTTTACTTTGAGTCTATAAATGTGTGTTTGCTCAGCTCTTGGATCAGTTCTGCAGAGGTCAAATGCTTGGCATTGATGCTATATTCTCAGAGTGTTTTGTCTTACATTTGGTGTCATCCAGGCTAATATAAGTACTTTAAATTTAAATTTGCACTTTTCTAAGTTATTTTTGAAGAGTGCTGTTGTAGTTTCAATTTATTTTTTTGTATTTTCTGCATTTCATCAATGTAAAGTATATTTACTTTCCATTGGTCTAGCTGCTACTAATGCACTTTTGAAATCACCTTAAGTATGTGTTCCTCATTGCTGGCGTATCTGCCTTAGAATTATATTGTAATTACTTGCTGTAGCTTGGTGTTTTATTTGTTTCTGATACTTTTTCAGTTTTGGCTAATTAAATTGTGTTTTACATTAAGAAAACTGGGACTGCAATTCTAGTAGCCTGGTCTGCCTGATGTGGAAATGCATAGGGAGTTTTAATGTGAGATCATTTCATTGGGCAGAAGGATTGTTAGTTGATTTAGTCACTTTCTCAATCATTGTGCAGTGGTATTTAGCAATGCCTTGTACAGATGCATACAACTTAGAAACCTATAAAACTTCCCCTGCAAATTTGCCCAGTACTCAGTTGTGCAAAGAGCAACTTGTTTGCAAATTGTGGAGCACTGCCGTATGACTTCAGTCATACATAGCCTAAATGTAGTTTCTACGCTCACAATGCTTAAGTTAGCCTTCTGTACCACCCCTTTGTAGTTCACCTAAATAGATCTGACACCATGGATGGGTACTTTCCCAATATCTCTGCCAGTAGCTTGGTAGCTTTAGGTATTTTGAAACAATGTAGGAATTATCACATGTTCACTGACAACCAACTAATTCTTAGAGAAATAGATGCAGTGTATTAGAGATGTAATTATACAGTGTCACTGGGGGAAATACTCTCACACAAAAGCAATCAAAATAATCTGATTGCCAGTAACACAAACATTATACCCACCACACATAGTACTAACCCAACACATAGACCAACATATGCTGAGGAACTTAAAAACAACCTTCCTAAATCCCAAATACCTCCTAGACATTCATCCTACAAAAAGAATCCTCAGCAACCCAAAAACACGCTATATGAAGAACATCTAATGCAACACATATAGCCACACTCTTTGGAGCCTCAACTACAAAGCCCATAAAGCAAGCCAACACATTACTCAATATTTTAATCATAGGAGTATCCATCATGAGACATCCAGATGTCCCACTTACCATGCTGAATAAAGAGAAAATCATAGTCAGTTCTCTATTAGGGGCCAGGATCCAATAATCACCTGCACACTTAAGTTATTGGACTACAAGTTCTAGTACGACTCAGTCATAGTCTATGTGGGTGTAAATGTCCTGAGACATACTTCCCTGGACTATATGAGGAGGGATATTATGGGGCTCTCAGACTATGTGTCCCAGGCTGGTCTATGTCTAGCATTGAGCAGCATTCTACCTTCACCAAGGATGATGCCATAATATGAACAAAAGATGATTGACTTCAAGAATTAGATTAGTTTCTGGTGTCATTCCAAGGGAGTGCAATATTTGTCAGCATGGGAGGATATGGTCAACAGACCATGTTGCTTTGCCAAAGGTGGTCTGCACCTGTCCCCTCTAGGATTTTGAATCTTGACTATAACATCTTCCTCCCTCATAATGCCTTTTTTAGGTAATGCCAAATTGCCAAACCTTCTGACATAACAAAACTAACCCAAGGGAGGCTAAATGTGTTACTGTTCAATGATGTGAGCCTAGACAAGAAACTTTACTCCCTACAGGCTCTCTTCACCCTAGAGAATGTGGACATCTGTGCAGTTACTGAGACATGGTTTAGAGCCATGAAGAGCACCCCAACAGCGCAGAGCTGCAATGCCTTCTACACATTCAGGCCATCTACTGCACAGACAGGGACCAAAGGTAGTGTCTCAGTCTACATCCACACACTCACCTCAAGACTAGTCAAACAGGATGAAGTGCTTGAGCTTCTCCATGTCCAGATTTCCATAGGCAAAGTCCCATATCATATCCTTGCAAGTTATAGGTCATCCTCTATGACTCAATTAATCCATAACTCATACTAGGACTTACTGGAGGCCCTCACCATTTAGCCCAACACCATATTTACAAGAGACTTCAACTACCCCACTATAAATTGGGATACTTACATGACCCCAAACTTACTGGTCACAAACACATTGAACCAGATAGTCCATACACCCATTAGGGGTGCAGACATACTTGAGCTGGGACTCACAAACATTTAGCACCATAGTGTAACCTGTAACATTTAGGAATTATTTTATGGCAAACTTCCTACTACTAAGTGATAACCTGTCAAAATTTCAAGCCCCCCTCCCAAACCCTGAAAAAACAGCTGCCTATGCAGAATTGTTCACAGAAACCCTGTACAATCATGTCAATAAATGTATAGAGACAGCTGTGCCTACCAGAAATAAGCCCAGAAATAACTCAAAAAACAAACCTCCTTACTGAAATCCAAACATAAACAGGTTGTACAACAAAAGAAGAAAACTCATATTCTAGATTAGGGAGTACTACGTCCAGCATGTTAAAACATACCCATCAATCTAAGTAAGCAAGTAAAAGGTCACAGCAAGTCAACTAAAGCCAAATTTGAGGTTAATATAGCCTCCCAGGCACAGGACAACCACAAAGCTTTCCTTAGCTCTGTCCAAAACCTCAAAGGCAGCATAACACACAGCAGTGTATAGAACTGATTGTAAATTGTGCCACCTATGTGGAGCCAGATGATATAGAAAATATGCTGGCAGTCCATTTGTGCTCCAGTTTTACCCTGTCTCCCCCAAAGCCAATCCCTCAGGAAATACCATCAACCCCCCCAACTATCACTAGGGAGCAGGTCTTAGATACACTTTATAGGGCCAAAAGCATTGCATTGGTAGGCCCCAATAACATCCCAGGAAGCCTCCTAAATAGTCTGAAACATGACTTATTGTGACCACTGGAGTCACTGTTTAACCATAGCCTCCAAACAGCCTTTGTGCCAGCGAATGGAGAGCTGCAATGGTCATCTCTCTGCACAGGGGGGGGGGGTCATCAAAAGACCCTGGGAACTACAGACTCATAAGTCTGAATAGACTTGTATGCAAAGCCATGGAACCAGTTATGATGGAAATGACTAATAAGGGCATAGGAAGCCTTTAAACACTGGCTCCGACCCTGATTTATTTTGTCAAGGACAGATCATGCCTACTCAACTTAAAATATAAAAATAAGCAAAGCAGTGGATGAGGGCAAAATGGGGCATACTGCCTATATTGACCTGGCTAAAGCATTTGATACAATACTCCACTCAGGCATTGTAAACAAGCTCCCATATATAGGCATAAACACATATATTACACTCTCGATAGCCAACTAGCCCTCAGGTAGGACATACAAAGTTAAGATAGGGGACACCACTAGTGGAGCCTGTCAGGGATCTGTGCTGGGTTTGCTACTTTTTGGCATCTACTTCTTTGAAGTCAAGGCTGATGTCTAGGGCCTCTGGTTGACGAAGTTTGCAGATGATTGCAAATTAGGAGCAGTCATAGAATCCTGCCAAGACACAAACATCCAACAGGAAGCACTAACACAGACAAATGACTTTATTAATAGGTAAGTAAATAAATAAATACCACAAGCTTTTTGAATTAGAGAGAATGGTTTACTAAAGGACAGTTTGGGCAACACAGTTTAAGAGTTAAATGTACATATAGATAGGCAACAGCACAAAGAAACAGAAAAAAACCCTTCAAATATGTAGGTTGCATAAAAGGTATGTCTATCCATCTAAAACGTTTTTAACAAATTATGGCTAAGAAGAATTACTGTCCCTGTCCGCTACTGTCTAAAAAGGATAGCACACATTGTGCAAGCAAAATATAAACCAATCAGTATTTCATCTCAACCAGGTTGTTATACATAACTCTTCTGAAATGGTTCCTGTGAACTGGGCCTTCAGAGTGAGAGGTGAGTCATCACAGTAAGCAGGCCACACCAGTTGAACTCCTGGGAGATGTAGTTAGCATAAACTTTCTCCGAAAATCCCCTTCTCTTCAGCATCAGATAAAGAATTTCCTGCATCCCTGCCAGAGATTCCATGATGCAATGCATTGGCAGTTATTTCCTGTTCATCTTGGTTATTTACCAAAGCATTTTTGTTTTCAGGTAAAGTAGTCCATATGGAAAGCAAAAGTTATCGTTTTTACAAATATTTTTACCCCTCCCCAGCAAAGTAAAAAGGCCACAGTTTACATTTTGCAGTTAGACTGCAGCTCCAGAGCAAAACAAATTTACATCCAGCATTTTTTCCACAGTCGTTTGCAACATGCTCTGTTTCAGAAACCTGCTGTACATTTTATGGTCTATATAAATATTTGCTGTATTTTACAGAAGAAGAGCTGTAAGCTGTATGTCCTTATTGATATATTTTACAAAAAAATCAAAAGTTTTACCTAGCCTTTTATAGTACTGAAAAAAACAGCTCAGGTTCAATCATATATTTATATTTCATATTTGGAAAATACCCATGCTTGGCCTGAGTTTATTTAAACTTGTGATTTTATCAGTTGGTTGCACGCCTGCCTCTCAGCTGCACAGATTTCTGCAGAATGTCCAGATTTTTGCCTTATACATTTGGTCCACTTTTCATAAAAGTGTGGCTGTCTGGCAAATTAGTGACAAATCATTGAAGACTGAAGTTAGAAAATAATGACAGACATTTGAGCTTTAGACTTCATACCCTTCAGAAAGTTCATGCTAATTCAAAACCTGTTATTCTATCAACTTTCTAAGTTTGTAAGATCAATATTTTGATATTGTCCCTATTTGTACCACTTTTTCATGGCTTTGTCCAGATTCCTTACTCTTAAGACATTGAAAGGTATGGTTGCACGTTATGGTAGATCTTAGTTTGATGAATTCACATTCAGCATTATGCAGTAGAGGGACTTTCAACTTTAAACTAAATACTGTCAAAATGGTATGCCTTCCAAATATTTTTCAGTTGCACACCTCCTTCAGTTGTGGAAATCTATTCTTCCAGATAAAACACAAAAGATTATTCTCATCTATTTTTTTATCTCCTACCTGCCTCCCAGCAGTTGACCATCAAGTGCCACTAGGGCCTTTCCTTGTACAACTAGCCTGTAAGACCCATGCTAGCCTCTCCTGAGCTTAATCCAACCCATGTCTGGGCATGGTAAGTAGATCAGGAAGACTGGTGCAGCATCATACTGCTCCCAGGGAGCATGCTGTACCCATCAGCACTACAATGCAGACTTCAGAGCTCCACAATGGTCACTTTATTTATTTATCTATTTACATTTGTTTACCGGGATAGTCGACTGAGTCAGTACGGACCCATTTTCAGTAGAAGCCCAGAGAGAAATGCTCCACAATAAACATGTACATAGAGAAGTATTTAACAATTAGATAATGTAGATGTCGAACAAAATGTCAATTAGTTACAATTATTGCAAGTTTAAGTTATAGCATGGTACAAGAAAAATAATTAAAAGGCTGATATCATATAAATGTATGCCAAAGAAGAGCTATATTATAACAGGACATTTTGTAGGATAGTGTTAACTAAAGAAAAAAATGTATGCTAGATAAGTGAACAGGTGTTAGAATATAATCAGGAAGAAGAGGGAAGAGCATACCTGACTTTGCTCATGCACAATCTCTTGACCATGAGGTATACAACTTGTAGCATGGAACTTACCAAGCTCTTCATGATGCTAACTCAGTAAAGCCTAGACAGCCTTCCTCTCTCCATGATGGCTGAGCCAGTGTTCACCATTCAGTCCCATCCTTCCCCACTCAGCTCGTCCCTCACCCATGCTGCTAGTCAAATGTGGGTAGTCTGGGGTTCAGTCAGCTTTATTCCCATGTACCATGGGGCCTGCTCTCACATCTTTTTAAAGGACAGTTATGAGTATAGGGATTTTCAGAAGGAAGGTTGCTATAATCAAGGTGGGGGATTAGCATTACTGGACTTTCAACCATATGCCTACACAGCTCCTGTCAACTGGTACATGTCCATGTCTACTCACACTCAATCTGGTTGTTCCTGCAGATGGCACTTTTTTGCAATGTATATAAACTCTGTTTGAAATGTTTACTATGGATAAGAACTTGTTTAATGAATGGTTTTGCACAATGATCTATTGCTGATTGATTAGTAAAATTGTATTTTGCATCTTCTTTGACATTATTGAAATTATTGAAAATAATAATGATCATCTCTCCAGTGCTCAGTAAAATATCTGATAAAAAGCTGACTAATCTTTTAGATCCATCTTAAAATGACCTTAATTATTCCTTTAGTTACTTACAGAATGATTAATTCTTACTAAATAGTTTGAACTACCATACAATCCCCCAAAATATAAATTCCTGATGGAGTTAATTCAGTTTTATAATCATTACAGCAGATTACGTAGTATGTAGGCTACAATTTGATAGATGGGATTTCTCTGACAGAGCTATGATAAAAAAAGAAACAAAAAAACCTTAGACAGTGAAAGAGCTTAATAGCTAATGTGAACTTTAGACAAGAAGTTTAAACTGATGAGATGGGAATAGACACTGAAATTAATACTATCAAAGAAATTAACTTTTACATTTCCATTTAAGCATATTTTATTCTATGAAAGCTGTGTACTGCCACAGGATTTTTTTGGCTTCGTATTGAAATGTCAGCACTCAAAATGGCGAGTGCTGATAAGCCGAAAACAAAAGACAGAAAACACAGAAGAGTGAATATTGAAAATTGCTCTTCTCCTTAAAACTTTCCCCCTGCACTCCCCATGTGGAGGCAAGACCCCCACACCTCCCAAACTTATACATACCAATTCTGAGGTCGCCATACCTTGGAGAAAGGGGAATATTCTGAGAAATGGCATCTCTGATTTGGTATATGTGAGTCTGATCTTTTGGCTATTCAGTCCCCATATTTCAGGACTTGCTCTAGTGGTTCCTGACATTTCAAATAGTTACACATTTCTATAATTGATTCGGGTCTATATTAGATAATCGAACTTTCAAAAGTTCGTCTGTCATATGGTTGACACCATATGATCACCATATGATGGAACTCTTAAAGGTTCGAACATCTAATAAAAAAAAATAAACTACACAAATAACCTACCTGAACGTTTTAAGCAGGGCGGCAAGCCCCTCCTGCAGCCTCCACCTTAATATACACTAAAGACTGGAGGGATTATCTTCACTGAATCAGCCTGCTAAATAAAATCTTGATCAATGTATTACCCAGGCATTAATCAGACATAATTTTATCAGATTTGAAGAGCAGGTAATAAAGTTTGTTGTTAGGTGATATGAGACCCTTCCAGCCAGCTAGGAAGCATGAGTTTGTTCTAGCTCATTCTCAGTCCACACATATACATTTGTAGGTAAAAATCATCACTTACAACTCTAAACTTCAAATGCCAGAGAAAATAAAATAAATTGCTCAAGCTGTAAAGCACATATTGGAGTATTAAATGATACTGTAATACAAGGTTCTGTGCTGACACCTCTACTGTTTGGCATGTACTTTTCTTCAGTAAAAGCAAATACCAAAGGCTCTGGCTGATTAGTTTTCAGATGACTGCAAGCTAGTAACAGTCATTGAATCCCCAAATGACTTTGGCGTCCTGCAAGAAGGTTTAACACAAATAAATAATTGGTGCCAAAATCTTGGACTGAAATTAAATGACAAAAAATGCATTATTGTATGTTTTGGGAAGCCAACTATACTTGGCAACTACCACATTAACAATACATCCCTGAGAGATGACCCAATTGTTTGGGATTTGGGAACTTATTTGGATGGTGATATAACTTTGGACCAGTATGTGTCCATTGTTGTAAGAAAGCCTTTCTATATTGCACATCTTATAAACAAAGGGATTGTGTCCAGACCTAAGGATGTCATTGTCTCCCCTTACTCAGCCCTCATTAGCTAATCATTGAATATAATGCCCCCTGGGCATTATCTGCCCAGATACATGCAAAAACCAGAACTCCCATAGAAATACCTTACTAAAATGATACAAGGACTAAACAGCATGTCTTACAAAAAAACAACTCAAAGCCCTGTTACTATACTCTGTATCCTACAGACTGCTAAGAGGTGACCTGTGTCTGCCATGCAGGGCAACCTTTGATGGATTTCCTGAACATCAGCAAGTCAAATGGCATCATAAATACTTGGCCTAGGGATATAAACCTCTTCTGCAATGACAGAATGATTTGCAGGGTCATGTGTCTTTCACAGAGGATACCGCTGCTATGAAACAGACTCCCCATCCACATAAAACAAAGTTTATCTCTGCCCATATTCAATTGCAGTTTTAATATATGAACGGGAAAAATATAATTTAGCCCAGCACTGCCCCCCGAACTACTAATGGACAGAGGCAGAACTGCTTCATGCCATGCATGTGTCCTCCCAAATTTTGTGTGGTATTTTCCCAGATATTCTCATTAGGGGTAATATATAATTATCAACCGCGGGCTGGGTAAAGCCAGTCTCTAACCAAATGGATAGGTTAACTTGAGGATAAAAAAAAAAAAAAAAGAAGGGAAATTGGATAGGCTTAAAATGGTCCTCAAAGGCAGCTAGCCTAGTACTTACCTGAGGACCAATGAATTTGCCAACTACTATTTTAGGTTCTCTTTAAATTGCTTTTAAAATGGCTTAATTCATGGCACATCTTATATCTATTTATTTCAGGCAGCTATGGGTGTATCTAACTGCAGATCTGCATAATTTTGTGTGTGTGTGTGTGTGTGTGTGTGTGTGTGTGTGTTGTGCATTTCTCTGTTTGCACTCACATGTGTGGATGTATGACATATGCATGCGTGTGTTTGCATGTGTCTTTATGAGTCATCTATGTATGTGCATGCACGTGCGTGTGTGTCTCTCTCTTTCTCTGTGTAAGATCTTGTGTGTGTGTGTGTGTGTGTGTGTGTGTGTGTGTGTGTGTGTGTGTGTGTGTGTGTGTGTGTGTGTGTGTGTGTGTGTGTGTGTGTGTGTGGTGTGTGTGTGTCTGTCTATATAAGCTCACGTTTGTGCATGTGTGTGTTTATGTATGTACAGTGGATATAAAAAGTTTACACACCCCTGTTAAAATGCCAGGTTTTTGTGATATAAAAAAATGAGACCACAATAAATCATTTCAAAATGTTTCCCACCTTTAATGTGACTTATAACCTGTGCAATTCAATTGAAAAACAAACAAATCTATTAGGGGAAAGAATATAAAAAATAAAAAACATACAATAAGCTGGTTGCATAAGTGTGCACACCCTTAAAGTAATACTTTGTTGAATCACCTTTTGATTTAATTACAACATTCAGTCTTCTTGGGTACACACCAGCCATCAATTAAAGAGACTCTGATTAACTCCAAATAAAGTTCAGCTGTCCTAGTAAGATTTTCCTGATATTTACTCAGTTGCCTGCTACAGCAAAAGCCATGGTTCGCAGAGAGCTTACCAAGCATCCAAGGGATCTCATTGTTGAAAGGTATCAATCAAGAGAAGGGTACAAAAATATTTCGACAGCATTGGATATACCATGGAACATAGTGAAGACAGTCATCAGAAAGTGGAGAAAATATGGGACAACAGTGACGTTGCAAAGAACTGGACGTCCCTCCAAAACTGATGAAAAGACCAGATGAAAACTGGTCAGGGAGGCTGCCAAGAGACTTACAGCAACACTGAAAGACCTACAGGAATTTCTGGCAAGTACTGGTTGTGTACTACCTGTGACAACAATCTCCCATATTCTCCATATGTCTGGGCTATGGGGTATGGTTGCAAGACAGAAGCCTTTTCTTACACAGAACAACATCCAGGCCTGGCTAAAATTTGCAAAACAATACATCGTCTCCCAAAAGCACATGGAAAAATGTTTTATGGTCTGATGAGACCAAGGTAGAACTTTTGGCCACAATTCCATAAGATACATTTGGCGCAAAAACAACACTTTGCATCACAAAAGAACACCATCGCCACAGTGAAGCATGGTGGCAGCAGTATGCCATTCTTCAGCTGGAATTAGGGCTTTTAGTGAAGGTGTAGGGAATTATGAACAGTTCCAAATACCAGTCACTTTTGCCCTAAAACCTTCAGGCGTCTGCTAGAAAGCCGAAGATGAAGAGGAATTTCACCTTTTAACATGACAATGACGCCAAGCATACATCCAAACCAACAAAAGAATAGCTTCACCAGAAGAAAATTAAAGTTTTGGAATGGCCCAGCCAGAGCCCAGACCTAAATCCAATAGAAAATCTGTGGAGTGACCTGAAGAGGGCTGTGTACAAGAGATGCCCTTGCAATCTGACAGATTTGGGGCACTTTTGCAATGAAGAGAAGGCCAAGTCAAGATGTGCCATGCTGACTGACTCCTACCCAAGAAGACTGAATGCTGTAATTAAATCAAAAGGGGATTCAACAAAGTATTAGTTTATGGGTGTGCACACTTATGCAACCAGCTTATCGTATGTGTTTTATTTTTTATATTTTTTACCCTAACCGATTTGTTTGTTTTTCAATTGAATTGCAGAGGTTATAGGTCACATTAAATGTGGTAAAAGTTTTGAAATGATTTATTGTGGTCTCATTATTTTTATATCACAAAAACCTGGCATTTTAACAGGGGTGTGTGAACTTTTTATATCCACTGTATGTGTTTCTTGCTCTGTCTGTGTAAGATTGTGTGAGGCTCTGCACATGTATGTGTGTCTACGTTTCTATGTGTCTGTGCCTGTGAGAATGTCTGGGAGTGTATTTTTAGGTTTGTTAGGCACACATCTTTTGCTATTTCTCTAACTAGAGCTGTGACATTCTGCTTTGCATTGTAGTAGTTATATGACTGGAGCCATGACATTTTTATAGCACTCAAACTGTTCTTTTCTGGCTGATGCTGTGCTAAAGAGGGAGATTCTGAGAGGACTTTTATAGCAACAGGCCAGTGGCATATATCATTTTAAAATAATTCAGAAAAGCAAAAGTTGGCATTCTAGTGCTTTTCTATAGATGTAACATTGTGATGTGCATGTTATGAAAGGGAAAACACCGGCAATATATTACTATTCTGTGATAATAAGTGCTACGCCTAAAGTGTACTTGTTTGACTGAAGCTGTGACATAAAGGGGTCCTTGCACTGTTTATTATGGCAATGGGGAAGATATAGCCCTGAAAATGTTGCATTTACACTTTGTTTGGCAATGCTGAAATTGGAAGCTAATAGCTTTTTCTGCCTTTGAACTATTGCATTTACAGCTGTTTCGATAAGTGCCAAAGTGGCTGTTAAACCATGTACAGGGTTAACTCCCTGACTATGGCCCATCCAACCTGGATTTGATTAGTGTCTGGTGACTGACAGATAGGTATGGTGAGATGGGCACTGCCATCCAAGCGGGTGAGGGTGGTCCCATGTGTATTTCCCACATAACAATCCCTGGTGGATGATGGGGATATGATAGAGGAATATGGCCCATGGAGGGATTACTATGGGGACATTGAACTGCAACTACTGATGTGGAATAATATGTCAGCATGTCCTCATTGCATGCCCACCCACAGGATGCAACCATAGGATCATATGGAGAAGGTAAATGGGGTATAGCATAATAAAAACCATCAAAGCATATGATGGCCATACCGCCAGAATACCCTTAGGATCCACACTAGCCACAGCCATAAGGAAGAAGTCTGAGGGTTGAGATAGCAAGTAGACCGAGTGATCAATATGAGGCACTGGGGCATTCTGCCGTTGGATGATGCAAGAGAAGCAAAAACAAAATAGCTATTAAAACAAGGTGACTAAAGTCTCAATAGTATTGAAGAGACTGCAGAAGGGATCATTTTGTACCTTTTGTTTAGGGCTTGGGACTTTTGCTTCTAACTTGCTCAGAAAATGTCATCAGAGACAATATTGGAAATTGGATGGAGGCACAGGAGATAAGAAAGAGGTGTATAGGATGGAAAACTAGTATTTTTCTCTTCTTTGTTTTTGATATCTGTCTCCTTTGTACCCCTTGCACCTGCTCCATTTGTTCCTAAGGGTACCAGAGAGATCTGTTTAGGACAGAAGATCTTATTGGTAAAACTGTCCTTTTCCAAAGTTTATTACATATCTTTGATATCTATTTTGACAGTTGTCGTAGGAGCTGTCAAACCAAAGCATTTGAAAGCTAGTTTTGACAGCTATCAAATGTATGGGAGTTGCATCTTATAGTTCAATGATAGGATAAAGGAGCTGGTAAGAAGGTCCCCAGAAGTGTGATTTGACTCTGTAAAGAGTGATTGTTGTCTGTTCTTGTTTTTATAAGGTTGTATATAGAATTAACATCCCAATGGCACTGTGATTTGACCAATCACATTTAAGAATTCTATCCATCTTATCAAAAAGTTGTGCTAATATAGGTACTAATTTCATATCAGCCATGCCATTAAAGCAGGCTGTACACTCATTCAGGCTGGATCTTTTTAAGCTTTGATTTATTTATTCAGTTTGTTATCTGGGTTAGAACACTGATCCCACTAGACCACTTTCAGTCTCAGTCCAGAATGAGAACACACAACTGTTGTGTCTTTCGGCTTTTCCCGGTTAGGGGTCGCCACAGCGGAACTCCGGTCCGCTAATGATTGGCAGTAGATTTTTACATGCCGAGTTGCCAGCTCTGACGCACAACCTTCAACGAAGGTACGCCCATTCATGCATGTCTCCACACAGAAGACGCTCTAGCTGAGAATCGAACAGGACAACGTCTTACTGTTAGGCGACAACGCTACCGCAGCACCACCAAAATAAAAATAGTCTATACAATAAAAGTGTACACTAAAACAAAGGTATAGTTAATATTCAATAGAAAAAATGATTTATGAAAGTAAGCATTAGAAACCTTTATGTACAATATTAACATCAGTTAAAGTAGTGACATGTTAGGAGTTAGAGAAGAGATACTATAGTGAAAATGATAGGGAGTGTTTGTCGGAGATTAGAGAGACTAGGTTATGTGACCTAAAGCAGAGCATTTACAAGCAGCTTGTGCTGTGAAGTGTTGTATAACTTGCACCTAAAATGATGAATAGTTAGAGAAGTCTATAAGATGTGAGGAAAGACCCCTCCAGAGCTTGGATCCAGTGGTAGAATGGGAGTGTTTAAAGCACTGAAATCTGGTTTTAGGTGCTTACAATAGAGGCCCTGAGTGGCTATGATATCTAGGATTATATGGTGGAGGCTGTCTAAGTAAGCCTGAAGAAAGAGAAGAACAGGAGTTTTCCTTCAGGATCAAGAAAAGTTGGAAGCCAAGGAATAGATTGGCTGATTGGCAATCAGCTTTGGCTAATGTAAGACAGGGTGTTCATACTTTTGGGAAAGGGTTAAGGGTAAGGGTTAGTATCTTAGCTTGACTGCTTTTCTAATTTTAAATAGTAAATAGGTTAGTAGGTAACAAAGGATTATGAAAATTAAGTAGATAGCTGTGCATTTCTTTCTTTGATGTACAGAGTTTTAGTTTATAGTGTGACTGAAGTTATCTGGAGTTAAAGATTCTGGTCAAATATCCTGGTTATTTATGCTTTAAGAGAAACATGGTATTTCTGAATCCCTCTGTAATACTTGCATTATATGTTATTACTATATAACTATCCTACTGTATTGCAAGTAACTTTCCATGTAGTAAATCTTTTGAGTAAATAATAAATAATAATAATACAACACTGTCTTTCCTTAACTTTGAAGATGCATGGAGTCCAACTTACCAATCTGTTAAAATTTCCAATTATGTTATGACTCTTTGAAAACATTTACTCTTCAGATGTTTTGCAAATGCAACCCCATACGTTTCCTTAATCCTTATGCCCTTGGTATCTCCTTTTGCAGTGACTGTTGAGCTTGTTTTCTTTAAATTCTAATAAAAGACACAAACATCATGAAAGCAGAGAAAGTTTCTTCTTAGTAAAGAGAAAGGTATTAAAAGTCTATGGAAAAACACAAGTGGGTGAATAGCAAAAAGAAAATACCCAACCAAAGTTCTTATTGTAGGAATGCTATATATATATATATATATATATATATATATATATATATATATATATATTTACATACTATAATTTCTCTGATTGCACTTTGTCCGAGTTATTGTTTCAATGAACCATATAAGCAAAAAAAAAAAAACTGACACAAAAGTCGAATGTGGAAGTGGAGAATGTCGAATTCGACCAAATTAGAACATTCTCCACACTTCAGCAAGTGGTACTACTGTGCAACACACAGCAAAGTATTTTTTTAAAGCATTTAAAAGCTGTGCAACACACAGCAAAGAATGTTTTAAAAGCCTTTAAAAGCTCTCTTTCATGACTTTCTGATTTGGCCCCACTTTTCACAATCTGCAAACTGTGTCCTATGCTGAAAATGCATCCTGGACATGGAATGCATCAAAATAGTTTTTGGTTTCATTTTGTTTGTAAAATTGCTTAATTTCTTCTGCTTGTTTTCTTTCATCTGTGGTTCCAGGTAATATGCCATTAGGCTGGTTTCTATGATGGTGTGACCTGACTGGAGATCAGTAGCTCCTCTGAATGCTTAGTTGTAACAGATGACTGAGACGTTGAGAATATGTGGAGGAGAAGGCCATAGTAGTAGGATCGATACATCTGGTTCTTGCATTGAACTTTTGAGGCAGGCTGTCATCTTCTTCTAAATGTGAATGTTACCTAGTCTCTGACTACTTACAAAATAAAATGATACCATGCAATATTTCATTTTCTTAATAAAGCAGGAGTTAGTTTAACCAGAGTATGAATGGCATAAATGTCCTTAGCAGGTAAGATCATCTTGTCCAGAATCAGCCACTGAATAAAGGTTTGATTTATTAATATCTGCCAAACTCCCCATGATTCTCACATTCTCTCTGCCCACAATTGGCCTTTCTCATGTTTATTTGTATGCACTGGATTCCTGTTTATTTTGTCCTGTGGTGACTTACAACCTAAAGTCACTTGCAGAAAGCAAAGGAGGACAGTGATCTTCCGTGAGCATAGTGTTTTTTTTAAAGAAAAAAAGATGACATCTTGCATAGTGGCCATCTGATTATTGCCTTGAGCCAGGATTTCAGAAGTGAATGGAATGAGATAGAGACAGCGAGAGAGACAGACAGGCAGAGACAGAGACAAAGAGAGCGAGATCGACAGAGAAAGAGAGAGAGAGATTGATCGATTTATTTGAGTGGGCACTTTCATCTCTTGCTAGGTATTATGCAAAGACTGAGGATTAATGCTGTTCATCCTAGGGCAGGACACTATAATGAGTTGTGCTGATTCCTTGCTGAACAAAGATCAGGAGCACAGCTGTGGGATATTGTCACTTGGCAACATTATTGGAAGGAGTAAGCATGCAAACAGGTAATCCTCCTAGTCTGCTTAGTATAGAGAGAATGGGTTACCTTATACTCTTACCTGTTGCTGCCTGCTCACAACTGTTAACAGACTGCTTGTTGGTGAAGACAAAGGGACAGATTCATAAAGAGTCATGCAGCTCCACCAACAGGATAGTGCGCTATTTGGTATTCATTAATGACTCTACGCCATGTAAAGAGCTACCAAACAATGGGAAACAACAAAATAAACTAAGAAAGAATAAAGTGCCAAAGTACACGATAATTAACAAATCCAATATGGTGGACCTATTCTGTCTGCTATAAAACAATCGTACACACTTGGTGTAGGCTTTTGCCATCTACAACAAAACCTTTTCGAATACAGATATGACTACACTTAGAAAAAAAGGAGTTGCTGTTCCTGTTGTTATGCTGCTTGTGCAACAGGCTATAAATCAGGGTGCTGTTGCTGCCACCAGACCTCAGGCAAGAAGAAGGAGGAGGGTGTTTAGACCCTGTCTAATTTATGTATGAAACAGAAGTTGTTGATCAGTACGGAGTGGACAGGGAAACACTGGAGGAAATATGTAACCTCTACTGCCCACACATTAGGCCTCATGAAAATCATGGAGAGCCCATCCCAGTGGAAATAAAGGTTTATTTAGTATTACGTATATTAGGTACTGGTACTTCCCAGAGACCCACAGATGATATATTGGGGTGTCACAGACATCAGACTCTAGAATATTGCATCAGTTTATAAATATAATGCTACTACATGCAAGGCACCATATCGGTTTCCCACAATCCCCGCTGGGGAGAGCAAGAACCATCCATAAATTTTATGCAATACCACACTTTATTGGGGGCTAGAGATTGTGCACATAGAAATAAAAGCCCCACCTGAGAACCAGGAAAGGAGGTACATCAACACAAAAGCTTCCACTCTGTAAACTGTCAGGTTGTCTGTAATGCCAAAGGGATTATCTACAGTGTCTGTGTAGGTAACCCAAGCAGTTTCCATGCCTCCCACATATGACACAGTTGTGATCTGTACACCAGGTTTGCTAGTGGTGACAATTATCAAGGGCATCTACTAGGGATTCAGGTTATGCACTGGAGCCCTGGCCCCATGACACCCATGAGAAATCCACACAGCCCCACTGAGCAAGAATCCAATGATGAGGCCCACGCTAAAACTAGAAATATCATAGAGTGTCTTTGGACTGCTTAAATCAGGGTTCTGGAGTCTAGACACACACTTACAGTCTGTGCCATGTTGCACAATAGCATTCTCAGGAAACAGCTTCAACAAGGACACAAGGGGAAGAGCCACAGTTTCAAGGATCACAGGCAGGGCCAGCAGCAGTACAGCATGTACAATGATGAGTTTGAGGGAGAACAACCACTTGCAAATGGTGCTTGCCGATGGAGGTGTGCAGTGTGCCCTGGCTCTTGTTAAGAGTCAAAGGATAGCACACACAATCACTATCTAGGTCAATGTCTAAGATCCCATGCACATATACATAGGAAAACCGATGCCTGTCAGACACCGCAATCTTTACTTAACCATGCAAAAGTTGTGTTCTGATTTCATCAGTCAGGGACAGCCTGCAATTACACAGTTGTTACTTGCAGTATTGACAAGATACGTGTGGACCCTGTAAAGAAAAAATAATATTATATAACTGATAACTCTCATAAGGAAATATGTATATGTCTCTAAGTAGAGCTTTTTGTCTGAGGTGTACTGCTATGCCAATAGTATCTTCTCTGTAAGATGTTGCACTGTACAGGTACTTGCTAGAAACAATAGTTTGCATCAAGCATTTCAATTGACCGCTGTCCATAAGACATGGAACAAGTCAATTATACCCTCATTTCTATGACTATACCTAGAAGCAAGACTGAAGTACCCAATGATTCCAATGCAGTAATGACAATACTAACTGAAATACATTGCAGCACAACAATATAGCAGTAAGCCAGTTACAAAGCAGTGCTTACAAGAAACCACAACTTTAGCTCTGCAATACATATTGATAAATCCAGGCTTGTGAAAAAACAAGCGTCAGTGATCCACTGAGTTCATCAAACGTATATGTAACCCTAAGTCACAAAGCCATTTGCAAGGGCAGGGCACAGTCATCATCATCATCATTTGCACATGGGGGAGGGGGTAGGAGAGCAAGGCTGATACCAAAGAAGTGAGCATGTGCAAGTAAGGAACACAAGTACCTCAGATTATACTGTGTCCAGGCCAGTAACAACACATGTATAGCACTCAGCAGTACTGGTTGGATAGTTTGCATTTGTGTAAAGTGGTATGGGCAAGTGAATTTTTTTTCTATGTGTTTGTCTGCATAAACACAATCAAGCACTGTGCTAGTACTTAGTCATGGCATTTTGGACAGGTTTGAGACGTGCCTGGCTACTCATTTCAGTGCTGTCACCCTGACCATGAGAACCACCTCTGCTATGAGCTGCACTGGTACTTCTATGGCCCTGGCTAGAAGTTGGGGTTCACCTGAATGTGAGCAGTGTCTGCAGGACAAGCTCTCATCGGGACTATGCCCAGAACCATAACTCCATGGCCTACCACATCTGTGTGTGGACACTGCAATCACTGACAGAGCAGTGGATGTAGTGTCACTGCAGGTGGGATTGTACATGGCTATGTCTACTAACACCAGAGATGCAGCAGCTCTCTGGCCATGTGGATACACACCCTTCCCCAACAGATGTTCTATCACAGAACCTGCCTGAGCCAGTGTGTCATTCATCTTGTCTAAGGAGTTGCCTACATGGTTCAGAATGTCACTGATGTCTGAATACATGACATTCAGTAGTTGCATTATCTCTTCCAATACCATAGTGGAATGTGCCTGTGCCTCCAATATAGCCCTACACATATGTCTGGTAGCACCTAATGACACACCAGCTTCAGGAGGAGAGTGGACAGCAGGCCTCATCCGAGCACCCCTACCAACTTCCTGTGTGGCAACATGCCCTCATGATGGCTACCGGGAGAGGCAACTGGCTCTGCAATTAGAGTAACCACACTAGCCTGATCAACTGTGTCAATATCAACCTGTCCTATATCAGGGGTCTCTGTGTCCTGGGTATGTGTAGGCATGCTGACTGTGTCTTAAAAAAGGGCAGGGAATGTGGGAGTCACAACCTCAGTGTCAGACTGACACTCTGTACACTCAGACTATGAATGTTCATCACCTCATCATCATCAGAGGCTACTGCTACTCCGACATCATAAGGTAGGAATTCCACAGTTCCACTCTCAGGATCACCTGTGATAACAAGCAATAAACACAACAAACAGCGAAAAATAGTGAATAAAATTGATCACATATTTTCCTTATAATTAAGGTATGTTAAACTTCATAACAGATACTAAAGCTACAAAACGTTATGTCATATAGACCTGAATATGCATTATATACAGTATTAACAATAAACAAATATGTGCTTACCATGTACAGGTGGGCTGGCAGCCTGCAACCCAAAAGTGCCTGTATGCCAGGAATGGAAAAGAAAGAAGTATCACAATGGAAATGAAACAAGAAAAAGAGAATGATCCCCTTCACAACTGCAGATTAAAAAGGTTCTCATAAAATATTTGGTGACTGTTTCTGTATGACTGTAGTCTTACTTACACAGTTATCACTGTCTCTCTCTCTCTCTATATATCCCCTGTAGCCACCTGTTCCCAAGCTATTGCAGCAGCCCTGCTGTAGGCAGAGGTAATTATGCCTATTGCCTGTTGTCTTATCTGGGAGTAGGATCTTCCATGGCCTGCAACTGCATTAATGTCATTGACCTCCTGCTGCATATCCTGTCTCAGGCAGATTGGTCACTTCTACCTCTCCCTAGCAGAAACGCTTCATGACCTCCAACTGCATTTAGGTCATGACCACCTGTTACCATATCCTGTCTCAGGCAGATTGGTCACCTCTACCTCTCTCTCTAGCAGAAAAGCTTCATGGTGACATAAAGCCTAGATAATTACCTCATCTTCTGAATCACTATATTGTGGCTTATGGAGTACAGCAGTCTTCTTGGGTGTCATACCCCTGTATGAGAAAAAACAGAAAGCAAAGACACATAATTACATTTATAATGAACATACAGGATGACTGTGATCTCAGTTTTATGTGACTGTATGCAACCAACAAGCACACAAACAATTTCTATGTGTTAAGTGCTCACTTATGGCTACACACAAGTTAGGCCACCCAAGTCCCACAATCCTCCCCCACTGACCCCCCAATTAACACCAATTCCCCCACACAATCCCTTCAACAATTCTGCCCAATCCTCTCACCCAATCCCCCCCCCAATACTCCTCATCAACCCCCCCACACCAAAGAAGAAATATATTTAAAAATCAATTATCAGAACAGATCTTATAACACTTCTGTACTGGACATAACACAGGTGTAAAATTTGTAATACATTGTTGCATTAACAACATAAATGTAGCATTAAAAATGTAACACCACAATGTTACAAGTGCAATATCCAACACTGTGGAGTTCAGTCTGATAGAAAAGCAAAAAGCACACTTTTTTCTTTCCCAGCTAGCACAGATAAAAACACCAGACCTTACTATGTACTTCCAATACAATAGCCTGCAATAAGTGTGAAAACATGACATACAGAATAAAATAATAACAATAAATTGATCACGTAGCTTAATTTTAGAAATGCAGACATGACTATGGCAAAAGGAAGGGGGGAAAGTGAATAAATCTAAAATTATACCAATGCTCTTCAGGGGTCAATGCATTTCACTTTTTAATGTTAACCTAAAAGCACTACTTAAGAAATAGCAATATACCCTGACAATCCTGCATTGCAGAAAATAGAGAAAGTCTAAAGATGTGTAAGGGAGAAGACACGTAAAAAGAGCTGCAAGTTCATTCACAAATTTAGGGGAATGACAATCCTAACATGCAAATACTAGCTTAAATGACTACAGGTACTGGCCCTTAGTAGAAAATGTTGCTCATAATAAACTGAGTACTATAAGCATTATTAAAGATAACATATGGATAGGGTTGTTGGTTTATGAAAGCATAGATAATGAAATGATGCAATAGACACCTGCAGTGATTGCAGTCTTTGTTTAATATCACGTGAGTTTATGTCTATTCTTAGCAATATCCCGATCATCCAAACATTCACAGTTAGATGTGAAAGGTCAGTTTTCCTAACTTGTCTGTGTTACACGTTTAGTGTGACTTCGTACAATATCACATTGTCATTACATCCAAACTCTTTATCGCCTTGCTACGATATGTCTTTGTTTATGGCATCTCTGTGCCAGTACTGTGAAATGATTGCTTTCAATACCCTTGTTTGAGGGTTTCAATCCATATAGTTTCCTGTTGTAAAATAACACATTTGGGTAAATGTATACATGTAAAGCATTTTATCTACAATACTTTTTAATTTTTTTTCTTGCATCATTTGTGCATCGCTTGGCAGAGAAAAAATCAGTTTCGTGGCTTAAAGAAAAAAGGTGAAAAGGTAACACAAACCGGCCAGGTGGCAATGTATGGCCATCAGTACTTTGGAGAGTACTCATGCAAAAAAATACACCTGACAATTACCTTTCTTTGTCACACAAGGTATAAGTGTAGTGAGCTTATAGATCAAGTATATCTGATGCAAGGTTCAAATCCACTGACATCTTACTTTTACAGAGGATTGTCTGAATATATATTTAATCATATTTTGTGATACCATTGTGTTGTTAAAAATCAACTGTTGTCACTATTGCTAACAACATATTAGTCTGTGCACTGTAACATAATATGTCATTGACTACAGTTCTGATAATGTGCTCCACAAAGTACTTGTTTGATGTTGCAAAGGAGTTGTGAGAAGGGAAAATTGTTCACTTAAATGCACTTCTTGCTTCGGTCATTGCTACATATATCTTGCATTGCATTATCTGTAATTTCCCTAACATGCATTACTCTTCTAATATCTTTTCTATTTCCTCTCTGCTTGAGCATGTGCAAACAGGGTTCAGTAAGGGAAAATGTGGAAAAAGTAGTTTAGGCTGCCCTAGGTAGCTGAAACACACTTGTCATCTTTGCACAGCCCCCTGCAACAGGGACAGTGCTTACTTCAGTAAATGCTCCTGATTCAAATTCTGTGATACAAGGTGTAACTGAAGTGAATCAAGAGAAATAAGGCACACAAAGCATTATTCAAATGCTGTTTTCAGAACACTTTGCCTTTATTCACAATATTTAAGCCTGACTAAATCTTTATTTATATATTTTATATATTTGCCTTTATTCACAATATTTAAGCCTGACAAAATCTTTATTCATACTAGTGTACTCATACTGTGTTTGTAAATGGAACCCAAATATCTTTTTTATTTAAGCCAGATTAGAAGTTTGTTAGACTGTATAAATTTAACTGTGACTGTAAAGTGTGTTTTATTTGTACAATGCTATTATGACTCTTGTTTTATCTGTACATTGTGATGAATGCATATGTTACAGTTTTTGGAGCTTTTCTCCCTGGGCCTCCGCTGAAAATGGACATATATCCAGTTGGACTATCCCGGTCAACAAATGTAAAATAAAATAAAATAAATAAAATAAATTTACTTTTCCATTTATTTTAATTTTAAGGTATACTTGCTCTCCACTTGGCATCATGCAAATGGGTACAGTTCACTACTTAAGGGAAAAAAGTGAAAAATTTAGTTTAGACTGCTTTAGGATGCTAAAACGTGCCTGGCATTGTCATGTTGCCTCATGCAGTAGGAAGAATAACTACTTCAGTAAATGCACCTGAGAAGTGTCAAATTTTGTGGTACAAGGTGTAACTAAAATGAATTGAGATACATAAGGCACATGAAGTATTTTGAATCTTATGTAGAGATCACATTGTAGTTTATCGCAATTTGTCTTTTTTTAATTTATTTCATTTTAAGGTGCATTTGCTGTTTGCTTGGCAGCATGCAAACAAGGTATACTACCTAAGGAAAAAAGAGAAAATTTTAGTTTAGGCTGTCGTAGGTAGCTCAAACACACCTCGTGGCTTTGGGTGGCCAGCAACACTCTGGATAGTGATCTTTAAAGAAAATACACCTATCAGGTAACTTTCTCTGTGGTGCAAGGTACAACTGAAGTAAATTAACAGAAATAAGGTGCATGGAGCATTGTTTGAATTCTGTTTACTGGGCTCTTTACAACAAATCACAATATTTACTTTTCAATTTTTTCATTTTAAGGTACATTTGCTCTCTACTTGGTAGTGTGCAAACATGGTTCACTACCTTAGGAAAAAAAATAAAAATTTAGTTTAGGCTGCCTTAAGTAACTCAAAAACTCTTGGCAACATTGTACTTTTTTCAGCACTCTAGACAGTACTGAGAGGAGAAAGTCCATCTATCATAGAGTTATTTCTGTGGCATAAAATGTGTCTTTTGGTAAATAACACAGCCTATGACAGGGTTCAAATCCAGCTAAAAGATAGTTTTTAAAAAGAGTGTAAAAATGCACATTTCTTAGAAATTTTTGAATAGGATAGTACAGGAAAGAAAATCTATAACGTTAGACATGTTCCTTACAAGCAATGTATCAGTAAGCCTTGCATAATGAACATGTGCTGTTTAGCATATACTGTATTTTTAATGTTTCAGAAATATACACAGCCTGATGTATGCCTGCATTCCTAGACATGTAAATGAATATATTTAAAAAAAAATCACTTGCATGTGTATGATGAGCAAAATGCTTTTGCTGTAATCATTAAGACTCATCACATATCCCAACTATGTGTTTAGGACCCTTATGTCTTCTGAAGTATGCATGTAACATAAACTGACCTTCAACTGCCCCATATTTACTTGCAGTAAGAATGGCTTTTACACAGGAATGCATTCCAAGGCATAATTACAGCCACACACATTTAGGTCTCTCTGAAGTATATCTATTCAGATAGCACTGTATGTCAAATTTTCCATGGGGTGAAGTTAGTTCTACTGTTGCAATGTCAGTTAATACATTAAGTTTCATTTTTTTTGCCTCCTTTATACCATGGGTTCAATTTCTAGCGGTTACACATTGGGTAAGCCCAACCTGATAATATGTTAGATTTCAGTCATTTTTCACTTTCCAAAGTGCAACTCTCAAAAGCCATGCTAGTAAGCAGTCCATTGTTGAAAAATAGAACCTGTGAAAATGGGTGGAGCATCACACATGGTACAGCTCAATGCCATGTTTCACACCTTTATTGCTATCTGCTGTAAGTAGTGCCAATGTGTCTGCCAAGGAGTCCATTTGCTTTCAGTTATGCAAATGCAGTTGGCAAAGCTGTGTGTGTGTGTGTGTGTGTGTGTGTGTGTGTGTGTGTGTGTGTGTGTGTGTGTGTGTGTGTGTGAGTGTTTGTGTAACATGGAGATCTAAATTAGGTCCCAATTCACACATATTTTGTTAGCTTGACTTTTGCAGACATGGTTGATGAGGGACAGAATTCTGCTACATTTAAAGCAGAAAAGTGGGATGTTGAGGAGTCCAGGATGTTTGTGACACTGTTCATGAAACACTACACCTGTAGGCTGCTGCAGGGGGATTATACCATGTATTAGTATAAGGGTGAGGCTTGGAATAGTTTAGCCAAGGCTGTTTCCAATGCAACTGGAATTCCATGCAATGGGGAACAAGATTGTTACTACTACAGGACCTTAAAAAGTGCAAGAAGGGCTTCCTAAGCTGATGGCAGGCTGAATTTAGTACTGGAAATACCATCCAATTTCACATAGCAATTGTGCATCATCTGTGATGCTTGCTTGCATTGTTCTCTAGATTGTGTAACCTAGATAGATGGGAGGTTAAATACCCAGCATGAAAGACTTGTGTGTATGTTTCTGTGTGTGACACTGTGTGCACCACTTGGTGGTGTATTCACTTCCCCTGAAAATTATACATTTAACTGTTCTCATAGCTCCCTTATTCCTATTTTTACAGTAACATCCTCTCGGAAACACACTGTTGAGGTCATCCTGACAAAAGTGCAGTTTGTCCTCTAACAGTTGGACTCCTCCTGTGGCACTTGTGACTACTTCATTGTTCTTTATATTGTGTAACATAGATAAGAAGTTCAATACCTAGCATAGAAGACTTGTACATGTGTGGCTGTGTGTATTACTTGGAGGTGTATACAGTTCTTCTGAGAATAATTCATTTAACTGTTCTCAAAGCTCACTTATCCCCTAATTTTACAGTGACACCCTTTCTGAAACACACTGATGAGGTCATCTTGATACAAGTGTAGTCTGTCTCTTAAGAGTTGGACTTCTGCTGTGGCACTTGCAACTAGTAGATTGCTCTCTAGACTGTGTAACCTAGGTAGGTAGGAGGTGTAATAGCCAGCATGGAAGACTTGTGTGTGAGATATCCACTATCCTTCAGAAAAGCACATTTAACTGTTCTCACAGCTTCATTATCCCTATTTTTATAGTAACATTCTCTATGAAACCCTCTGATGGGGTATCCTAACAAAAGAGTCAGACTTCTCCTGTTTTGCTTGTGAGTATTGCAGTGCTTTCTTGCTTGTATAAACCAGATAGGTAGGAGGTTTGATACCTGTCATGGAAATCTTTTGTGTGTGTGTGTGTGTGTGTGTGTGTGTGTGTGTGTGTGTGTGTGTGTGTGTGTGTGTGTGTGTGTGTGTGTGTGTGTGTGTGTGTGTGTGTGTGTATAATGTTTGATGCTGCCTCCATTTTCCCTGGAGAGTGTTATTTAAATGTTTGCACATTTCCCTTATAACAACTTTTATGGAAAACATTTGTATGAATCACACTGATGAAATCATCTTGACAAAAGTACAATCGCTCCACTGAGAGTTTGACATTTCCTATGGTGCTTACCACTAATATAGTGTTTTCTAAGTTGCATAAGTAGATAGAAAGGAGGTTCAATACCCAACATGGTATAATTGTGTGTGTGAGGTTGTTTAAAGTTAGGTGGACATGTGCTCAATCAGCCTATGCTGTGGATATATCTTTTTTTTTTTAAATCAAAGATGACTACATCATTCCCTAAGCCCACCTTTCACATCCACAACTTCATTGCTACACAAGGGTGTAGCTCTGCATACTATTTGTAACGTAATGATTACAATATTCTATGCATAACCTAAAAGAAACATTGCTTCTGTAGGCACTACTATGTTCACAAATTTGTACATTAAAACTTAAAATAATAATGTAATGGGTTGAAAGATAGCAATTTGTTTTTAGAAGAAAAATGATGCAAATATTTGTTACTTGGGGAGGAGAGAGAATGTCTGTATTCTTCAAGGGGCAGTTTTATTGTGTGGCATCAATAAGAGCACATGATTACAACATTATATTATCTGCCTACACCCCTGGTTCATCCCACTGGTGAGGTCATTATTTTGCAAGTGAACTGAAGCTATTTGAAAGTCAGACATTTCATGTGGTGCCTGCGTGTCTGACACTGCTCTCTATAATGTGTAAATAGGTAGTATATTCGACTATAGTAGTGCTTAATTTCTGTAAGTGTGACTACTAATGGAGTCATGATTGTTTTATACACATATGTGGTGGCAACTAAGCCTTGATTAGCTTTAAGACTTCTGTTACCACATATATGTCCTTGGAAATACACTGCTAATGTCATCCCTTCATAGATACTACATGTCGCAATTGTATTCATTATTCTCCTGTGGCACTGGCTGCTGATAATGTGCAGTATAGATGCTGTAAGTGGATAGGTAGGTGGTTCAATTCCATCTCTGCTTCAGTAGTGTGAGAGCTATTATTGTCATATACCATTGATCTCCTCATAACCACCTTTATGTATGCTACTAATTATAGAAATGCATTACAGTGGCACTCTGGCAGTAGCAGATCCTAGCATCCACAGGGAAATGACATATTGTCTGCAAAGTAATTACATACTGCTAACATCCCTGCAGTATGTTACATTCTCCTTTGTTGCATGAATTTGATAGCATGCTTTGTACATTGTCTAAATGAATATGTAGGCTGTTGCAGTCCAGCTGTGAGTATGTCTTTCACCCTCATACTCTATATACTGTTCTGCAAAGACATACATGATGTGCAGCTGTGCAGTGTTATTGTGAACTTCAAACATTTTTTAGCATAAGCATCCTGCTAATAAACAATGGTGATGTCATTCATTTAACTGTGCAGTGTCTCAGTTGTACCTCAGCATGGTTGTGTGGCACTTGTGATTCAAGCAATGATGTTTAGCTTGGAATCTTGGGTTATTTGAAATCCTTCTATTAGTGTTCAGACTACACTGTGTTAGTATTATTTTGACTGTATATGTCAGTAACACAGTGGTCAAGTATATTAGCTTTGAACACATATAGATGTTGATGCCTAAAAACTATAAGAATTTGCCACATAGCAATGTTTTATTCACAGAAATGATGACATTTGTTTCCATGTTGCTTACAAAACATGTAGGAAGTGTCTGGCAAGGGGGAATGAGACAACATGCTTTCTGTCGTTGACACACTAAAGCAATCACAGGCACATGTATCCCTTGTGGATAGAACATTATGCAATTCCTTTACATAACCACATATTTCATACTTGTAGTGACATTTTACTGTGGTGCATTCAACCTGTACAATATTCAGTGCCCGTTAGTATTGTTGTGCCTTATACTGTAATGCATGACTGATATGTACCTCAGTGAGAAGGTGTCCGTTTACAGTGTGAGACTATTCCACAATCCCTTTCATCTCAGAGATTGCTTACCACACATACATGTGATGTAATAAGTTAGTACAGGTGGATTGTCATACTAGTTGCAAGATATCCACTGCTGCACATGTGGTTCATCCAGATGTTATTAGTCAATAAAGTCACATCACTTGTGTTTAATTCCTGACAGGGGCAGCGTAATATGAATGTACCAATGTTACATAAACACCATTGTATCTAGTTATTGTCATCCATTTTTATGTTGGACAATGATACATCATCATAAGTTGTGACTGCGTGGTAGTGAAATGTTTATTCAGGGCATGTCATGCTGTGAGTGCTCCTGTGGCACGTGCATTGAGTATTGGCATTTATAGCATACCTGCATAGATAGACATATGTCCACTTTTGTGACAGTGTGTGTTCTACAAAGAATCAGTCATATTGTAATGCTTGGTGTTGAGGACAGTACCATGTATAGTTCCTTTCCACCATTCTAACTAAATCTGATTGTTTATATTATATCTAAACCTATTGTGTTGACAAGCACAATTATTTCACTTGTTTTTGACAACCACTGTTGCTATCTGATGTTGCACATGCAGTCAATACAGGGGGTGTGGAGTCCCTTGTATAATAGATAGGGATTTGAATCTGATAACATCTGTCTCTCAAACAAATGTTTCAGACTACAATGGCTTATACACACTTACAGGTCCAGCGTTTTCATGCATTTTCATACCAGGCAGGTTGTCAGTACACCTTATATGGTATGATAGTGCTGCATGTCTTTGGGGTTGTTCTTCCTTACGTGACTGATATGTGTATGTCTGTAGCACCCATGATGGCTATGCATCTCTCTGATATCTGTTCAGGTAAGTGTTCTAAAAGAACATGATGCAAATATTTCTTACGTCATTCCTTGCTCATACTGTATGTGTTATCTATTCACAAAATAATTATGCCCGGTATTGCATGTCATCCTCCTGACATGTTTAATACTGCAATTGCTTCTTTCCTGATATATGGATAATGGCAGGTGTGTGATTTCATAAACATGACTTACTGCATGGAATGCAGGGAGAAGATAAGGAAATGTGATTGGTCCTCTGCTACAACACTTTCTATTGTGTTGTCACTGTTTTTATGTAATAGTTTCATAAAACAGTTATTCTGTATCTAAAATACCTAAATGTTATAAAAAACAGAATAAGCAACTAAAATGCTACTAGAATAAGCTCTTATTTAGGCAAAAGTTAAAATCTGATGTTTGTACCACAAATGTCCCAGGCAACCCTATCACTGTTGAATTGCTGTTCTGTTACTGTTTCCTGTAATTGTATGTGAGCATGCTCTGTATTAATATGTCAGACATGTTTGCAAATCAGTAATGGCAAAACTGGACTCCTGACATGTCATCCTGCCAGTCTCAACATCGATCACTTATGTATGTTGTTTGTTATTAGATTCCCATGTATCATTTACATAACTATGCAGCATTTGGCTGTCTATACATGCTCATTGGTGATGAAACCCTTTCCTAATGGTGCCACTGTCATTTCTTTGCATAAACGTGCCCATTTCTGAGTTACTTGACATTACAGCTGTAAGGTCCTTTTGTTCTTGTGGATAATACATTGGTGCTGTCAGATTTCATACATCAATTCCTTGTATATACATCCTTACATGCTATGACTGCATTCTATGCATTCATCTCATAATATAACTTCTATCTTTGCAAACTGTTATCTGAATACAATCATTTAATTAACATGTATATCATGTCTTCACTCCAGTTTGATTCACTGCAGATTTATGTCCCATTCCACATCCTTTATCAGTATGTACATTATTATTTAGGTGTGTACCTGCTGGATTGACATTTACCATAATTACCATTACATCAGTCTTGTAGGTTTTATGTCAGAAATGCTTCTCATACAATTTCATCGCATTTGCCTGGTGGATATGAGGACACTTTAAACATTTCCCCTCTCCAGCAGTCACACATCATTATAACACATTATTGTGTACCCATTCTCCCATTTCAGTTCCCCTGGTTCTGTATTATTTCCTTATACTTGTCTGTAAATATCGCTGGGCTACAGCACATACTGTTATTTGTGCATGGCCTATATGTGATTTGTTTTGTTTACATTGTGTGCTTCTACTTTAAAGCATCTTTCTATGGCTGTGAACACTATTGCTGGCCATAGAAAAGCACTTGCATTCACGTAGGCCTGATGAGCAGCATGCATATTTGATTAGTTCTACTGATCATCATGTTAACATGCTTAAGTTATGTAGGTGCATTGTGGTGCCTGCACAATTGTTAATGAATCCCTGGGAATGACAGATTCTATGGCAGGTGGAATGAGTGAGGCAGCACTTAAAATGATTTGGATCAGTCTTTTCAATAGCTATTATTTAGACTGCAAACAGACTGGACCATTTACATTTAGAGAAATAGAGGTGAGACTGTCCTTCCCTTGGTAATTATCTGATGGCCTTTAAACAGTACATGCATATGCAACATAAGTAGAGCAGTTCCTTCTTGCTAGGTAGTAGTATGGGTTGAGCTGTAGAACAAGTTATGCACATGCTTAGAATGACACCCGAACTCCACACACTGACAGAGGCAGTCTACTGTATGTTACTCAGCACTGACATGCAGTGAAATCGTTGAGGACCAAATGGTGTTCTCCCCAAGCACCTTCTTACAATTCCATGAAACGTTTTATTATTATGAACTGTTCTACAACCTCAGATAGGGTTAGAAAAGTTAATCTTTCACGGAGCTTTTGCTGCAATATGACATTATATTAGAAGCAAAAATATGATATATTTTAATGAGTTTTGAAGTTTTTTTTCTGTAAATCAGTTTTAGCAGAATACTGGTTTAACTTGTTTCATGATAATACGATTATACTTCTGTATCATTGTGTAACTATTATTGTTTTGAACTTTTATTTCTGAGTAGTACTCACATTCCTATGGCAAGTAGGAGTTGTTATATTTTATTCACTATGCAAATTTTATACTTATTGCATGTCCAGATTTTTGGTCAGATGTACCTACTTTCCAAGAGCATTTCTACCTACTTTCAATGTCTGTAGGTTGAAAAATATGACTGTACTAATGTCTGTACTGGCTGTACATTTGAATCCCATTATAGTTTTATACAACTGCAGTTTGCAATTTTCTTTAACAGAAATCATATTTTAATTTATTTTTTATCATTCGTTTACTAGGAATGTCTGACTGAGGCAGAGCCCTTTTTTGATGGAGGCCTGGGGAGAAAAGCTCCATAGGTACATTACATACAATTACACACATATTAGAACATGCAAATATACAGGAAAACAGTTGCATTGGATCACTTTGAGTACAATAGAACATAATATGTGTTTGATATTTGATGTTGTTGTTGTTGTTGTGCCTTTCGGCTTTTCCCGGTTAGGGTCGCCACAGCAGAACTCCGGTCCACTAATGACTGATAGTTGACTTTTGCGTGCCAAATTACCAGCCCTGATGCACAACCTTCAATGAAGGTATGCCCATTCATGCATGTCTCCATGCAGAAGACGCTCTAGCTGAGAATCGAACCGGACAGCGTCTTACTGTGAGGCGACAACGCTACCGCAGCACCACCACCGCGGATACAGCATCATAATAAGCAAACGTTTCAGCATTATGTGCTATCATATTCAATATTCAATATTTGAGTAGTACAGTAGTTTATATATGGTCATCAGTAAGGCAGTAGGTTTTTATTTGGACATGTCTTATGAGGTGATAGTAGAGATTGGAGGTAGATAAAAGGAAGAGCTACTAAAAATCTAAGGAGGTTAGATTTGGTCAGAAAGTTAGGTAGAGGTAATGGTTAAAGGAGAGAAGCAGATAAAGTAGGCTAGTCAGATAAGGTGGGGTGAGAGGAGTAGGCCATATTAGTTGTGATGGAGGGGTGGGGGGATAAGGAAGTAATTGCGTTAATAGGTTTGGTTACAGTTGGTAGAGATAGCTTGTTGTAAAGTAGTGTAACTGGCTGTTAGTGATGGGAGAAAGAATTAGTCTGGACTAGAGCATGGGCACAGTCATTTATTTGTGAAGTAGTTCCTAAGTAGGTTTTAAATTGAGATGGTTTGGCAGTAGTTATGACTGATTGTGAAATACTATTCCAAATTTTAGAGATGTGGTTTGAGTAAAGAGAGTCACCAATGGCATTGCTGGATTTGGATACATGCAGTAAGGATTTACTAGTGGATCAGAGAACTCAAGTATTGGTGTAGGGTAGGAGCAACTGGTGAATGGCAGGAGTATTTTATGGTCGGTGAGTTAGTCTGTGGGCAGTAATAAGTTGAGTGTAGGATAGGTAATGGGGTAATTCTAGCCAGTTCAGTTGTTGTAAGGCAGAGCAGTGGTGAGACCTGTGAGGGGAGTTGGTGGTGAATTTAGCAATTTTATTGTAGCAGGCTTCTAGTTTGACCAAATCAGTTTTCTTTAGATTGGTGAGGATAGGGGAGACATATAGTAGGTTGGATAGTAGGTGAGTCCTAGCAACTGCCTGTCTTGTGGTACTAGTGAGGAAGGCCTTGAGTCTGTATAGGGCACCTAGTTTTACTTGTGTCTTTTGGATTGACTGGGATAGATGTATATCAAATTTCAAGGTATTGTCTATAACCACAGCTAGTATTGTTTCTTCTATAGTACATATTATGGTATTATTGGAAGAGAATAGTTGAAATGGAGTTATGAGGTCACGTGGTTGACTGGAATGAAAGAGCATGAGTTTATTTTTATATCGGTTTAGGTTTAGTTGTGATTCTGATAGCCTGGTTTCAATTGACAGAAAGGACTGTTGTATCTTCATTTCAAGTTCATTTAGGAAGGTGCAGCACAGATGACAGTGGCATCATCAGTGTATTGTACAATGGAAGTAAGAGGAAATACTATGTGAAGCCTGTTGGCAAATATACTTAAAAGTAGAGGGCCTAGGATTGATCCTTGGAGGACACCCATGGAGACAGGTAAAAGTGAAGACAGATCATGTTGCCACTTAATGGCTTGTTGACATTTAGTTAAGTAGGTAAGGAAGTGATTTATGTTTGGGTTTTAGGATGGAAAGTTTAAGTAATTTCTGATGAGAAACAATATCAAATGCTTTGGATAGGTCCAAGAATATGGAGGATACCATATTGCCATTGTTTCTATGTTGGTGGATGGTATTGGTGAAGCTGAAGAGGCAGTTGTAGTATTATGGTTTAGGCGAAATCCATGCTGAGTGCTAGAAAGAAGGTTATTAGATAAGAGGTAGTTGAAAAACTGTATATGAATATACTTTTCTAAGATTTTAGAAGGGGGTGATACAATAGCTATATGTGTATAATTTGAGAATTTGATAGAACTACCACCTTTGTACAAAGGGATTATGTAAGATATTTTCCAGGTTTTTGGAATGTATTGCCTGGATATAGACCGGATGATGAGGATGGAGACTGGTTAGGAGATGGCATCTGCTGCCAGTTTTAAGAATTCAGAGGGCAGATTGTCAGCTGCAAAGGTTGTGGGCTTTAGTTTAGAGAGTATTTTTTTATGGTTTGAGTTTGGACAGGTTTAAAAGAGATTCCCTTCCATATGTGGAATTTAAGAGGATTTCTGAAGATACTTCTGATAGTCATCTGCTTGAACAGGAATTTATGTTAGTTAAAGAAAGATTGTTACAGAGAGCCTATTCAGAAGCCTCTATGGTTATTTGACCACGATGGGCAATGAAATTTATAGGTCAACTAAGGGTAAGGGCAAGGATGAAGGAGGAAGTATATTTTCTGTGACTAAATTTTCCCCTTTTTCACCCATTTTGAAGGATTTAGTTGATAGTTTGTGGCCTATTGTGTGTTATGATGATAAACTGGGACATTTATTTCCCAAGAAGGTCACATTTTCTTATGGTTGATATGGCAATTTAAGATAAATTCTTAGTTTTAAAAGCAAAAGATCATTTAGTGATCAGGTAGGAATGTATAAATGTGGAAAGTGTAAGGTTTGTGCCAGGGTAAGGAATATTTCTGGCACTAGTATTAATGGTGAAAGGTATATGAAAACTGATAGGTTTGACTGCCATTCCTGTGGGGTAGTTTATATTTTGGATTGTGGTTGTTCCCCTCCCAAATGGTACTTTGGTCAGACTAAGCGAATGATTAATGTCCGCATTATGGAGCACTTTGGTGACATTAGAAATAAGCAGTTGGATAGTCCCATTGCAGATCACTTCCATAGAGTACATGGGGGACATGATGGAAGTCTATTTTTACTGTGCTAGCTAAACCATTAGTAATGGGTGGTAGTAATTTTGCACATAAGTTATTAGAGTTGGAAAGTAGATTTATATTAAATTATAGAACACTTATACTGAGAGGCTTAAATTTGGATATTACTTTGAATGTTTGAATTATTGCTTTTAGGGTTCTATTTTATGTGTTGTTTATTATGTTTTTAAAAGAGATTGAGTCAGTTTCATTGTTGGCTGTAGTTGCGATAGTAGGAGGTACATAGTAATTCAGCGCATGGTGTTTGTAAAGAAAGAGTTAAATTGTGCAGCTATACCATTGTTATTGCTAGTGATTGATGGGGTAGGGGTGGAGGATTGACCTACATTGAGGAGTTTATTTATGGTAAACCAGAATTTTGTAAGACTGTGTAGATGCTTTTGTTGTATAGTTGTGTGGTATAATTTTTTGTCTAGTTTGACTCTTTGGCTTTATTTCAAAGTTGTCTATAGTGTTTTAAGCTGACCTGAGTTTTGTTGGTGTGGCAGAGTGTTCAGGCTTTTTCTCTTAGTTTAAGTAAAAATTCAGTTTCTTTTGTTAGCCAAGGGATGAAGTTGGATTTCATTCTAGTACTACAACATGGGGTAAGGTTGTTTAATACTTCAAGGAAGTTGGTGTTAAAGTAGTCCACAGTAGTATCAAGGGGTAGCCTTTTAAGTGGGGTCCAGTCACAGTTTAGTAGGAGTGAATTAAAGATTTGAGCATTGAAGTTTTTTTATTGCTGTGAATATGGCGATAGGTAGTATTTCTATGGGGTTAAAGATGATGTCTAATTACATATGTTGGGAGATGATCACTAATGCTATCAAGGAGACAACCTGTTTGATAGGCTAAGGTAGATTTATTAGTTAGAATCCAATCTAGAATAGAATGTCCTTCAGTTGCCTTGTCTATTCTTGTTGTGGAATAAATGACTTGGGTTAAGCCATGTAGGTTGATATAGTTAGAGGGGTTGTCAGAAGCATAGGAATATCAGTAAGTATTAAATTCACCCATTATGATGGTTTCTTGTGGGAATGTTATTGATATCCAGTGTAAAAAATATTAATTTAGGTTGGAGTTGTGGCCAGGAGGAATATAACTACATAGTATGGTTAGATATTTGTTCCAGTTTATTTCTAGTTTGCTAAATAGTACCTCAGTGTTATTGAAATCAGGCATGCTTGGTTCTATGAGTTCTACTTTTATGTTTTGTTTATACAGTAGGGCTATACCACCTCCATGCTTGCTTTTTTCTGTTACATCTATGTATATTATAACCTGGGGGAAGAATTTCATTGTTGGTAATGTTAGGTTTCAACCATATTTCTGTTGGTATCATAATATCAGGGAAGTAAAGAGATAGGCTGGCATGCAGTTTATGTATTTTATTTACTAAGCTCCTGACATTCATGTTAATAAGCAGAAGGTTAGAGCTACTGAGAGAGATTAATGTCCTAGTGTTGGGTGGTATAGTGGGGTGATTGGTGGATTTCTGCTGGACATGTTCAGGGCCTGGGTTAGTGTGTATATCTCCAGAGAGCTTTAGCTGTGTAGAGAAGTGTAAAAGAAGTTTGGTGAGTTTAGATAGTTTGGTGTATTTGTGAGAAGTTTAAAATTTTGGAATAAGTGGGAGAAGCTTATTTGGAAAGTATCCTATGTAAGTTGTGTTGTATAGACTGGGAGCAATTGCAAGACTGAGAGGTGTTGGGTGGTGGAGCTGGGAAATTGTATATGTTGGAGGGGGGAAGCTGTTGTGTAGCTGATGGTAGGAAGTTAGGTAATAGGAGAGTATTAAAAAATACTGTTGAATGTGTGTAGGGACAGCACGTGTAAGTGGTACTGAGACATGGCATCATTTAGATGAGGAATGGGTGATATAATCAAGGGTAAAGTAATCTAAGGTAATTTAGAAGAGACTTGTAGACAGGTATAGAGTGCCAGAGGTAGAACTTAGAGGATATGTAGGAGGTAAGTGAAATAAATGAGATGACAACATAGTAGGAGCTAGTATAGGGAAGTCAAATTAGGTATTTGCAGTGGGGGGTGTGGTAGTTTGGGTACTTACTGTGCTATAGACAGAATTAAGGTGTGATGTAGGGGGCAATTGCAGTTTAAATGGATAATGAGGGAAACAAGGAGGAGTAGGTTGGTATCCTATGGTATGTGGATGGAATAAGTGTGTAATGGGTGAGAAGAAGGTGTGCTGTGATATGACTTATTGAAATTAACTGGGGAGTGGCTAGTTGGATATAGGTGCAGGTGTAATGGGGGTGGGTGGGGATTGTTGGTAGGGTAGGGGAGCAGCATGAGTCCAAGCAGATGGAAGGTGAATGGAGCAGGTTGAACCTGGCCAAAGAGATGACATCAACTACAGAATTAATCAGAAGCCCTACTAAATTATTTGACAAAATCAGTATATTACAGACAGGAAAGGCCAGTCAACTGACATCCTTTTGTTCTAATGAGAAATACCTGATAAAGAAAAGCATATAGGTATTGTTTCCCACCTGAGAAATAGAAGGACATATTTTAGAGGGAGATTTAGTGACTATCTTTTCATCATTACCATAGTTAAAGATGAAAAAGTTAAGTTAGACAGTTAGGTTTGGTGCTAGAAGGGGAGGGGAGCCCAGAGATGCTGTGCCAGCAAGGTGTTTAAAGTATGTAGTCAGCTTTTAGCCAAGTTGAATTTCCAAGATTAGTATGCCAATTTCAAATTAGACTGGTGGGGATTAAGCAACAACTTAGACAAATTGAGGTGCAAACTGTAGTGGTGAAGAGTATCTAGACAGAAGTGAGTCAGCTTAGATGGTATGCACACCAAGCATGGAACAGGAGAGTTGATTGTAACAGCCAAAACAGTGTATATATATATATATATATATATATATATATATATATATATATATATATATATATATATATATATATAATATTCCAGACACTGCATATTTCTATACATTTAGCTTACTTACTTAATAGTCATTTAATCCTGCCTTACCTATTCTGTAATACAAGCAACACATGTGCTATGTTATGCTTTTGAATAATATTGCTTTGCATAGCTGTTTTCTTAGTAACAAATTCACTTTATAATGCACATAGGAAATATTACAGCATTCAGATAATTGGAAAGTGCATAACATTTAATATTATATCTTTTAGATACATAGGTCTCATAGCGTTCATTTAATTTTGAAATATCAATAGGGTTATACTGCCAGCATTTGCTCTGTGTTGCTCAATTGTATATCATTGTCTAGCAGAGGAGTATGCAACTGAACAATATCCATTATGCCCTTTTGCCAATTGTTTTCCTGCTTATAGGAACACCAACTGTGGTGAAACTGAAGGGGGAAAAGTTTACTTAAAATTTATGAAAAGAAGCTGAATAAAAGCCAAAGCTGAATTCATGAAAATGTTTATTTTCGTGAATGTATTGCTTCTAAAGTCATTCCAAAGGGTCTACAAGTATACACATTTCCCAGTGTGTTAGAACCTTTGGTCAGTTTTTACACTAAACTGGTGGGCTTTTTTAACAACACTGACCTTCAGCTTTTGCAACTATTAACTGAAATAAATGAGCAAAATATAAAAATTTTAAGCAATGAGTTGTTGGATCTTGATAAACTTATTTTGCCTTTAGTGACCTCTTCCCAAAGTAAGTAAGAATATGCTTGTGTGTTTATTAAGTTACACAGATCTGCTTTGACCAATATATAGAGGAAGAAAAAGAAGCTAATAAGAGATATCACTATCTATAGGGTCAGTATTGCATATCTGGTTCCTGTTCCACTTAAGAAGGAGAACAGTGCAGTGAATAATGTGGGGTTGTGACAGGCTTCTAATGGTTCTGCTAAGAATGTTCCATTACTATAGTCTAACAATAAAGAGGTTTTTCACAACAACCAAGACAATGCTTTTTTGTCAGATGGCAAAGTAAAGAGATCAGAAAGACTGATGAATCTTGTCCCTTCCAACGGTTGGTTTCCCGAATATTACCTGTTGATGCAGTATGCATCAACACACTGAGGAAGAGGTTCTTACAGCGAGAAAGGAGACAGGAAGAACACAGTAAGTGATGGCAACTGAATCCACTTATTTTTTTAAACCTGTGGCTGGTAATATTTATAATTTCACCAATAAAAGTCTTTCAGATGAACAATTGGGTTTGTTAAAATAATGTTTCTTATAATTTTGCCAGTGAAAGTCTTTCAAATGAACAGTTGGGTTTGTTAAAATAATGTTTCTCATTTTTATGTAGTCAAAGAGCCAACATAGCTAGAACTTTGTTAGATTTAAAACTACTTTGTCATAAATTGTTTACAATATATATTTTTAGAGGTGGTGGAAATTATGGTGCAAGTAGTTTTAAATTAAAAACAACTCTATTTTTATCCCCTTTTACTTTCAGCTATTTAAGTGTTTCATGATTTTTGTGAAATGGATATTATAGAGCTGTGTGGAAAGAAAGGTAACAAAAAATTCTTTAATCTTACTAAACCCGAAAACAAATCTCTGAATGAGTTAAGCAAAAGATGTGAATTGAGATACATGAAAGCTGATAAAAGCAGAGGTATGGTTATTATGTACCAAGTTGATTACATTAAGAGCATTGAAAATATATTGGCAAATACTGCTGAATACAGAATGGTTTCATTGATGGATATTCATAAAAGTTATAAATATACCAATAACATATTGTTTGATTTATTTTGTAATAACTATATCAATAATGACTTTTATTAGTTTATGACAGCTGTTCATCCTAGAATTGCCATTTTATTTGGTATTCCCAAATTACATACTAAACAGGTTTAGATACCTTTCAAACCTTTAGTCTTGGCAACTGGGAGTATCACAGAAGGCATTTCTATTTTTTTATTTTTTTATTAAACTAATTTGCTCAAAAATTAGAGTTTTATTAAGGACTCTTTGTATTTTTTGAATTCTTTAAGAATGTTTGAGTCCAATCAAACTCAATTATGCTTATTTACTTTGGATGTAAAATTCCTGCTTACTAGTATTCCTACTGGTTTAGGTTTAAAATTTTTTTAAGTTTTTTTTATCCACCAAAACTGATTTTGACAATAAATTGATCATCACTATGTGTATGTTGATGGAAATTAGGTTAGAGAATATTTATTTTATGTTTAATGGAATGGAATACTACCAACAGCTCAAATGTACAGCAATGGGTGCTACTTTACCCCAGCTTTTGCTAATATAGTCATGGAATGGTGGGAAATTCAATATTTAAAGATGATTTTTCAACAACACATTTTATATTACAAGAGATTTGTTGATACTTTGTTTTTGTTACTGATGGAATGCCTAATGAAATGGAGATTTTTGTAAAAGAACTTAATGGGACAACTGAATTTTTAACTTTTGTCTTAGGACATATAGGTACCAGCATTCCATTTATGAACATTTTTTAGCAAATGTTGGAAACAATTTTGACAGTAGAATTTATCATAAAGATTGTTTTGTGAACAATCACTTACATTATTCTAGTGCCCATCCATCTTTTATTAAAAATAACGTACCAAGAGGACAGATGATTAGGACATCTAGATTAACTACTAATGAATTTACATTTCATGAAGACTTGTTAGATTTAATCAATATGTTTTGAGAAAGGGGATATAATAAAGCTAAATTACAGGCTACTGCAAAAGAAGTTAAAAGACAAAGGAAAAAATTGTTTCCTCCAATTTTATCTGTTATTTCAGCTAATACCTGTGAGACCAGAGGGAGAATACTAATTATAATAGTGCATTTATCTTACAAATGAATGTAGACAGTTCAGAAATTAGAAATATTATTTTGGAGAATTGGAAGATTTTAAAGGGTAATTCTGAACTAGCTAGAATTGATAATGCTAGACCAAATTTTGTTTATAGGAAAACCAAAACTATTAAACAAAATGAAAAAAAAAATGAGAATACTGACGTGGTTAGGTTACACACCGACAAACCTACGGATATGTCCAAATGTAGATGTTGCAATGTTTGTAAATATATATATTACAAAGGCTAAATACTGATTGACCATCTTATGATAGATCAATTAAGATTTTGGGGCATGTAAGTTGTAATACTCCGGGAGTTGAATACATCACTCTGTTTTCCCAATGCAATGCTTCTACTTTGGTATGACTACATGTAGGATAGTGACACATATTAAGGAATATTTACATTCCACTAAAAATAAAGATAAAGGAAATGCTTTATTCAAACATACTCTGTTTTGTAATTGCTTCAAAAAATGTTATTTTACTATTTTAAAGTGTATATGTCTAGATCAGGATGGAAATTACAGAAACTGTTTAGAAATGTGTGAGACTTTGTGGCAGATCCAACTGTAGGCTGACAAATGTCCTGGTCTCAATGAAGTGATTGATATTAAATGTTTACAGTTTTTATTGGTTTATTCTATAATTAATTGTAGTTGTCCATTGGATGATATGTATTTTAAAACTAGGACATTTTTCATGTTTGTTATTCTGAAGAAGTCCCTTGTGGATGAAAGCACTTAAACTCTTATATTCATTTCGGTGATGCCGTGTTTTGGATGAATTTTTTAGTTGACTGTATCTTTTCATCTGACCTTGTTTTATAGCTGGTTTGTGTTATTGAACAATATCCTTTATACCCTTATACAAGATGTTATGTATGCAAATTTCTGAATCTTCCCTTAAACCTGAAAACCAGCCACAAAAACATATGCTGCATTGCACATTTAAATGTCATCCATTTGCAAACATATCATCCCCCAGTTCATTATATTTTCTAAAGTGCACACTAGTTCTGCACAACCTATTGTACCATATTACTAGTAACTGCCCTACATTTCACAACTGTATACCATCAGCACGTATAAGCACCTGAACAGCTTCTCCCCTATCACTTACACTATGGCTGTACTCATGCCTCTCAACTGCTGACCAGAAGAAATATTGTGAAAGCCAGAAATAATGGGGAGGGACAAATACTCAAAATCAGAGACAATTTTTAATTATTGCTGTTACAAACTTAAAAAGTTACTAAAATAATAAGTTTTCCATTAGCATGCATTTTTGGAAAGATATGAAATCAGAAACTCAAATGTTTGTTATTATTTAGTGATGTCAATTCTCAATGATTTCCCAGAAGATCACTAATTTTATGAGGAACAGACCAGAAATATGAGGCAACAACTTATGCATTTTGCAAGAATATGGCCAGTTGAGAGGTATGGATATACCACTACATGCTGTACACACACTGCTTTTTGTTATCACTGTAACGTGTCTTGTACCATATACTAGTTTATGACTCAATGTAAAGTAAAACATTTCTTGAAGGAGATACCATGTATTGTTTAATTCTGTGCCATTAACATGTGACTCTAAAACTGACTTCATCCTGCCTTACCCATAGTGCAGTACTGCCACTACCTGTCCTGCAGTGCACAGCTGAGCAATAATAACTTATTCAACATATTTTGAATTACAATGAACTGAGAAATACTAAACTCTCTTTCATTTTTATAAACATTAAAATAACATTGGCCATCTAAGTTTCACACTACTAAACCATTCTTTCAGTCTGAGCTTTAAACTGCTCAAATGCTTTATGTCATTGTTACTGGTTTGTACCGACTACACTCAGTAAAATGCATACATACAGTGGACACATTTAATCCCACATTATCTATACTACAGCAATGCCACTTTATTTATAATGTAATACCCATTTTACTTCCCTAAACTACTTTTCACTTTCACGCTTCTAAATTGTGCAGTAACCCACCATGAGTTATACAGGCATAATGCCACTAAGTGCCTTACATTGTGCAATGAAATATTTTTTTTATTTCTGTGCACACCTGAATGGCCAAATGACTAAGTTATTCTTCAGTAATATCAATTGCTGGTATGTTTTGCACTTACATTTATCATTGTGAATTGTGCAGTGCATCACTTTTCAAACTGAGATGTTACATATTTTATACTTCTATGCCATTACCTTGTGGACTAAAACTGGTTTAATTTTATATAACCCATAATGCTGTACTTCCATTTGATTCACTTTTTGAAGCCATTCCCTATACAAGATATTATTCATTATGCAAAGCTATAACATTACTTTGTGAACCAAATCCTAATTTAATCCCATAGTATCGACACAACAGCTTGGGCACTACCTGCCTATCTGCACTGCTCAGTTGGATAACACTGACTCCCATCTACAGCTGAGCAAAATTTAATTTACTTGACTAAATAATATTGACCTGCAGCCATAAATGAACAGCATTCAATTCACTTTACTCTGCACAGGTGGTGCATTAGGTTGTGCACCTAACTTTTCTGTAGTAGAAAAACATACTTTTAGTTGGAACTTCAAAGCACTTCATATTCTTACAAGAGTATGGCACACAGTTCTATTGGCTGGACTCACTAAAAGATATAGTACAGCAGAATGAATTATAATTTTCATGGTCTTCCAATGCTACAGTTTATATGAGTGCATTCAGTTTTCAACAGCCACCAGTATAAGTTGCGAGTTCCAACCACTATTGCATCAAGCACCGTGACATGACATTTTTATTAATCCTTCATTAATAAAAGACAATAAACCAACCAAACAAACTGTAAGAACAATGTATAGTTAACCAACCTACTTACTAAAAAAAAGTGCTGGTGAGTACGTGAAACAGTTTGGAATTGGTCTTACTGGCATGCAAATCACAGTCTTCTTTTATTTGTTTACATACTGTCCTGCCACAGCAACTATCACACTTAAGCAAAATGTTTCACTGAACATTCACACAAACCAACACACCCACAAAAAACAAAGAAACATTAAAACAAGAGCTGACAGAGGTAAATTCAATAAAATAGGTTTCCTTGACTCTCTGTGTTTGAGTTTTGATCATGTGAATTAGTTTTGTGTGAATCCTGCATATTGTGGCTTTTTTCTTTGAGATTATATTACATTGGAGGTAATGAAGGCCCCCCCCCTTACCCCCAAGGTTGAGTGATTCTGGAGTTATACACAGGCAAGGGTTTGATGGATGCCCTCTCTTCATGGGGTGAAGGGAAACTTGCCCCACTGCAAACTTACATTTGTGCTACTTGTAAAAATCAACATTTACCACTCTCAGCATTGTTTTTGGGATGTTTACTCTTCCATTGTTAATTATGCCAGTTAATCATATTGTAGCCAAAGAAAATCAGCACCGGGAAAGTAGATCTAAATATTTGCTTAATAAGTGTCAACTTATGCAGTCTATAATTACTTTTATTCAACTATTGGAGGAGGCTAAATGAATAACAAACAATGATACTGTTGGACTCAGTGTCAACTTATTGCTAATTTTAGTGATGTAAGCCAAGGAGCGGTGCCTCCAGCCACATTCCTACATGAACTTTGACAGCCACACTACATTACTGGCATGCAGTCTGCTGAAAATACTCCTCACTAATGATCACACTGTATACATGTGCACATGGACGCATTATATTCTACTCTAATTGTAAGCTTCATACTTTAATGACAGCTATACTGTATGATGACCGCCATAGTGAACCACTGTGACACACGCACTGGCACATGTTGGTGTGATTATATTGGCTGGAATTAGATTAGGGTACCTCTCTTGCAAGCTGCTTGCTTGCACTTATTCATAGATAATCCTCAGTGATCTTGAATCTGTAGTAACTGAGAAAAGCACATACATTTTAAAGTATGCCCACAAAGACCACGAAGAGTCAGGCACTCCTCAAAATCTTGCTGCTATAGGACCTTAAAGGGCTGTAATCTTCTAATAGATTGGAGCGACAATATGCTACACTGCGAAGCACAACTACAAAGAAGGTGATCATGATGCAAAGAGTTTCTCAGTCAATACTACTGACACCAGCACTTGTCTGGACACAGTATCAGACCAACCATCTACCTCAGTCATATAGCACATAATGGGATTTAGTATTCCTCATAGCTCTTCTGCCTTCTAACACTCTGCAATCACTAATTGCTACATTCTCTAAGTTTTACCTACACTAGCATGCAAATGCATATGTGTGAACTGTAGAGGTTGCCACTGTGCAGAAAAGACCACTAGTAATTACACAGGATCTTGCTGGTATTCCAAGGAATGTAACTGCAAACATTGGAATAGAAGACTCTGAATGCAACTATGGTGAATATGAGCTAGGTATGAGATTGCAGTACCTTGGGTTATTTCTCCTACAGTGAGGTACAGTGATGTCAGACTTAACTATAAGTAGTAGGGATGAAGGGCTGCAGCCTTCCACACTAGGGAATACAATGCGTGGGGGGGTCAAAGCCCCCCTACAATGTGCTTTATAAGTTTTTAAGCAAATTTGGACATTCATTGTAATTTTTTTGGAAATGCACTGTATTTTTTAGAATTTTTTTACTCACAATTATGGGTATTGCACATTTGTGAAGGATAAAAATATAAATTATGGTATTATTACTTTTCAGAATTTTCATGATTTACTAAGGGGTTTCTATCCTGTTGCCACTAAATTTGCTCTGTTGTGGACAAGTAAACATAATACATTGCTCTGAATCTCATATCACAAGTCTTTAGATATAAGGTAAGAAGCAACCTTGTTATATATTCAGCTATAATCTGAAAGCAGTGAGAGCAATCTGCTTTTCAGACATTTAAGTCTATTTTACCTTTCTGACAAAATACCAGTGTTATATAAAATTATGTTATGAGAAATTATGTAATATAGGTATACAGTGTGCAAGGAAAAAAGGTAGAAGATTTATTGTTGTTGCTCTAAAGAATGCTAATTCTCACTGTACAAACTGGATGGGTAAACCAAATGTAATAAATAAATAAGTACATACATAAATACATATGTATCAGGTAATGCTTGCCTAAGATCATAATACACACTTCATATGCCAGGGACACTGACAAGCCTACTCTACCGTACTTGTAATCAGTGAGGGAGTAAAAATGCAAAAGTGCAGTCATAATAATTTAAGAAAACAATCGTATGCATTCTTTTTAAGGCAAACACGTCATATGTTATTTTCAACTTGCTTAAATTTCAATATATTATGAGACATCCAGACCACAATATTCCTTATCAATTGTTACTTTTGTCAATATGTTAGGTTCAAAACCTCTCTCCTCACTGTGTGAATAAGAATTATGTTCCCTTATAGCAGTTGGCCCACTCATTTCTTTGACGGAATTAATATGGGGAAGGTTGCAGCAAAAATATACCCATAGCATACAACTCAAACCCATACACCATGTCCTGGGGAAGTTAGGGGAATCATGATTATAATCACACATACATTTTTATTGGCTTCAGTGGCTTGGTAGACTGAATGAATTACTTTAAATATCAGAACAGTTCATTGTGTCAGCCTTTATGTTTTGGGTACTCTGTTGCTTGAAGGTTTATTGCTATTTGCTTTAAACTGGTCAGTTTGGCTGCGTCTCTGGCTGCCCCCTCTGCTGTCGGTGTTTGGGTTATCAGCAGAGGAAGACTTATCATGCAGACCTAAGAGTCTGTAGGAGAACAGTAAGCCAGGAGCCTGTCTTTTTGTGGAGGCAGTACTAGACTTTGAAATAGGAAGGAAGTGAAGAGCTGGCAGCTGCTCTTGGCTGCTTCTTGGTCATTACAGTCGGGCTGCAGTTTCTGTTTGTTCCTCTGAGCATCTGTTCATTGTCTCCTAACCAGGGCCTGTCAGACACCTCCTTCTAGGATCAGACAAACACAGTCTAGTGCTTTCTTGATAAATGCTAGCCAGCAGATATCGGGGCAGTTACTGTTGAATGTTGCTTCTTTCAGGTGCAACCACTTTATGTATGTATTTATTTTATGACACATTAGAACTGCTGTTTTAGAAATGTTGCAAAACAAATTCCAATGCACTTATTTCACCTTCCTTTTTGAAAAATTCAGTGCACATTTCAGAGGGATCATCACTCAGAATTCTGCACTGAATTTTAATAATAATAATAATTAATAAAAAAAAAAGAGGTTTACTGGAACTGCTTTTGCTTGGTTTGAGATTTGACTGAGAATATTTTTGGTGGTTTCGGGATTTGATTCTGCTGTTTTGTACTTTTGCATTTTCAGTCAAGATTACACATTTCCTGAGTACATTTATTAAGTAAGGCACAGGAGTGCATTTGTAATTGATGTCCGTGACAATCCACCACCATATTATAGAGAATGACTTTGTAGACATGGTGGAGGCACCGATTTGTGTGTGTGTGTGTGTGTGTGTGTGTGTGTGTGTGTGTGTGTGTGTGTGTGTGTGCGTACGTGTGTGCACATGTATGTGTTTTTGAGTGTTTGTGGTTGTGGGTGGGTGCTTACAAGAGGAGGTTGGGGTAGAATTGTTGGAGAGCAGGGTACCTTCCGAGCACCCATCTAAAATCCTGCTGCTGCAGATCATATGACTGTGTCATCTCATCATGTCCCTGGCATATTTCTCATTTTCATAAAATATTTCAGGGAAGGCTTCTTTCCTGCCAGTGAACAGATATATTGCTTTAGCTAACCTGACACTGGTCATCATACCATTTAGCTATTGCTGCTGCTACTGTTTCAAGTCTTGGACACACAAAACAGGGACATGCGTTGCATAACCTCTATCAGTGAGAGAACAAACTAGCAACAGATATTTAGTTAACAATACTGTAGCAACCATCATCATTTTGTAGTTTAGTTTTCAATTAATATTTTCCTTAGGTTAAAATCTGGATTTCATGTCTCATTAAATGTAAACTTAGTAGCATTTCCATATCGGTGGCTTGAGAGGGCAATGCAAGGATTTCTTTATGAAGTATGGACATTTTACTGAACTAACATGAAACTGCCAGAAGGCAAGCAATACTGTGTATTTGCTCCAGTATACATAGTTACATAAGTATTAATATATAAACTGAGTCTGTCTGGCTATATAGCACTGAGGGATGGAGCCCTGACAGTAACCCAAGTAACTGGGGTACAGTTATTGGCTCTGGAACTGGAGCAGCCAGACAGGTTGGTAGGAAGAAGAGTGAAGGGGTGTGGCCTTATCACCTCTACCATGAAGAGGGATGGGTGTGAGTGCTCACTGAGCACACAGGGAGGTGTGATTTCCCCAGTGAAGACTGAGGAAATTACTGCCCATGTTCTGGTAATACGCTTTGCAGAAGTGATGACCAAGCAGTGAAGAAACCTCAGTGCATGCTCCTTTCCCTTGTGAATTGAGGGTGGACAGGGTAGTAGGGCATATAAAAACAAACTGAAATATCCCCAGATGCTGCTTAGATGATGGTGTCTCCAACAATGGGGAATAACTGGACTAATGACCAGCAAGTTGTAGGGGCAAAAGCCCTTAATATATGTATATGTATCTATATATCTATTTAGATCACTGTAGATATAGATATGTATTTGTGTGTGTGTATGTGTGTGTCTGTGTGCGTGTATGCATTTATTGCAATCTATCCGTCTATATCTACCTATCTATCTATCTATCTATCTATCCATCTATATCTACCTATCTATCACACTGCTTTACTTACTTCACAACTCACTAGTGATGTGCCTAGCCCACAGGCACATACACATAAGATCTGTGCATATGTATATGCTGATTTGATGCTCTATGTAACAATCTCTTCTACATTTGAACCTTAAGAAAAACAATTGTGAGTGCTAGCAGCAGAATATCATAGCAATAAAGCATGTGAAAGTGATTTCTGCTAGAATTTACTCTGGATGGCTATGATTAGGTCATGCCTGCATAGCTTATGTAAATAAATCCATCTCAGAAGAGACTATGCACACTCCACCTTAGAAATGAGTGAATCCCTGTTTTATTTATTTATTTATTTAGTTACTTGTTAACTGGATAGGTGAACTGCTCAATTACCTTCACTATGACTTGTAAAGGAGGGGGTATTGCATTGCACTGTGCCATTTCTCACCACAACCACCATCACCACCATGCACACACACTTGTTACTTTATTACAACCGCTAGCATTGAACAAAGTAAATAGATACATATAGCTGCCAGTGGACCAGCTTCTGCTCTCCCATCCTTGCTGGTACTGCCCCTATCTGTATCCTACTGACTTCATGCATTCCCACTTTCTTACCTTACCACTCCAGTGTTGCTCAGACAGTATTGTCTGGCTGTAAGAACCTGGCCAAATTCCATTATCGCTATTTAACAGTAACTTTTAGGGTTTTGGAGAACACTCTGTTTTCTTTTACTAATGCTTTTATGGTACGCATTTAACATTTTACTATCTACAGCTGTAAGGTAACTTTGTAATGATGAAGCCAGTTCCAGTTGTGCAGAGGGAAAAAGCCCTGACTACAGCCCAGTTCACCCACATTTATCTGCTTGGTTGATGAACCCACAGAGAAGGGGCAGTAATTAAAATGTGAGGCCTAAGGGTGAGTGTTAAATTCAACAAGACACTGCCTAGGGTAGCCTTCAACACATGTATGAAGAAACGCGAACATTACTGGGGAGGACATTATAGGCCCCCTGCCCTGTGCTGGGGTTAAGAAATAACAAAATGCCCTAACTGCTAGCATGCCAGTAAGGGCACAAAACACCTTCTTGACTGCCTGAATGATGGCCCCTCTGGGCAGCTTTTGTCCTTTTGTTGAGAGGAATTCTGGAATTTGTATAGTATGGGAACAAATAGGCCATACCCAATTGGAGGGGCGAGTAGTTCCTAAAAAAGATATAGCGAAGAAATAAAGGAACCTTTTCTGCTTGTCCAAGCACTTTGTCTCACTGGTAAGAGAACATATTTCAAATGTAATACAATGAGGAACACTGATCAGTACTTTCTTGTAGGCCTTTCAGTTAGTATCCTTTCCTCTGTGCTGTTGAATGCTTTCTTACTGCCATACTGAGTCCCATCCAGATTCTACCATCATACCTTTTCAATACCATCTCTGGGAAGGTCATTTAGTATCTGAATTACTATAGTTGTCACTAGATATGCCTTATATATATGTTAAACAGTTTCTTAGAACCTTACATCCATTAAGGATAAATAAAAATCAAGACCCGCATTATAAATTAAAATACATATTACTGAATGTATGTTGCTGTAATAATTAAGGTATTTAAGCAGTGGGATGAAAGGCAAAACAGTAATATCTCTTGAAAGGTTAGGACAGGAAACAGCTTGGCCGAACTGTGCAGTGCTGTGGGAAATGACAGTGGTGAATGCCATTAGGATTTTGGGATACATAGAGAAAAGACCCAAATAAAACTTAGGGGATCTTCTTATTTTATAACGTGCTTGTAAAGGTATAACTGGAATACTGTGACCCATTCTGGTCTTAACAAAAATAGTGTAGATAGAGTATAAGGAAATAGGACTGTTAAGCTTTATGTACTTTAGAAAATAGATTACTGAAGGAGACCCATAGTTAGAATACACTGTCCAAGGGTAACTAAAAATAAGTGCTTCAGAAGAACAAGAAACAGGAGGTTGGGTACAAGTCATATCACACATTATAACTTTTTTTCTGTTGTCACAGTAGATGATACCATACATTTAGCTGTTGCTGTTTAGTTTGTTTGCTCTGCATCACAAATGTACCTCTAGTAACTCAAAATATATTTGCCCACACCTAATTCCACAAAACCTACAATTTCATTAATTATGATTTGTTTCCAAATGTGGATAAAACAATCCAATATATTTGTTTGTCTTATTTTGCTATTTTTCCTGAGAGTTCGGAGAATTTCTGCTCTTGTTTTTATAATCTGTTGCCTATGCCTGAGAGCTGTGATGTTTCAAAGCCAGTGCATATGAGTTCCACATAGCCACTTTATGAGAAATGGCAGTAAGTGATTGCATGGCTCATGATTCACAAACATGCACATGCAATGCTTGCCTGTCATTTTTGATTGAGCTAAAGGGGTTATCATTTCTCTGGTGAGAATACCTACAAGTACTAGGCACAGATCTGCATGGTGTGTAACAGGGACAAGGATCATCCTATACACTCCTGGCAGTGTTTCCTGGGTCCTGATGATGGACCTTTCTAAAAGGTGGATGCCTTGTACAGGACTCCAGATCTCCAGAACCATAGAGACAAGCACTCCATGAAATGAACGCAGATATAGGTACAATAGCTAGAGATGCTGACGGTCAGTGCACCTACAGAAGTGTGAAGCAGTGGTACAAAGAACCCCCCACAAAAAAACAAGATTTAAGTACATTTCATGTTTGTAGTGTTATTTTTTTAATTGACAGTCTTCTTGCTCTAAGCATATAATGCTCAGTTAGGAAGTTATATTGCATGAATCTTTATTTTGCAGCTCTGAAGGATCGCCTCCTTAGTGCACTGGGCTGCCATAGGAGGATGATCTGATGATCTTGTTAGCACAATAGAGTGTATGTGATTGATATCTGAGATGGAATGCAGAATATGTGCAGCATAAGTGTATCTTAAAGCAACTTTCCCATTTTGTCTCTACTATGCAAATCCACTTAATGATGACACTTGAGGAGGAGGCCCATATACTTTCATAACAGCCTCACACTGACATGATGAATGTTAGGTCTGTTGTCAGACATGGGGATATTCTGACAGGGTGGATTCATTCATGTCTTTGGTGGGCAGATTTGCCTGCTCTTCTGTTACCAAGCCAAAATTAGTACAGGCAGTGGAGCATCAGGTTGGGGATTAACTTAGCATGCAGAGAATAGAAAATTCACTGGAGTTACGCCCCCCACCCCCACCACCATTAGGGTACTGGAAGGTCAACAGACCTCTGTTACTGGATACTGAGGAATATCAGCTAGTGATGCTTTCTGTAGAATGTCCTTTGATTGGCCTTGACTGCTCCCTGCAGCCAGCATCTATCCTTATTTCCTTCCACATGTGACTCCTTACCTTCTGTGCCACATCCCATTCTTTATATATTACAACTCTCTCTTTCACCATATTTCAATCCTCTGAATATCTCATCCCATTATTTGTGACCCCACTCTCCTGTGTGCACACACCCACACTGGACTGTATTGTTTTATGCTTGTGCTTACTTCCACAACTAATCCTGCACTATTTTTCCATACTGAATTGTGCCTTGCGTACCTTGCCACTCATCCTTTCTCTTTATATGGAAAAAGATCTGACTCCCAAAAATGTATCCTTGCCTTCCTGGCCCCCTTCCTAGCATTCTTGTTTTTCTATTCTCCTTGTGTGTTTTCCTCTGATTGCTATCAGCCTCTTTTCTTACTATCCTATCTATCTAATTTTATGCCCTATTTTGTTGTTGATATCTTTTGACCACTCTGACTTCTTAGATATATAGGTACATAACAGCAGTAGAAACTCTTGGTGGCATGAAGTAGTATCTGGCAAAATCATATATATATTTATATATATATATATATATATATATGTATGTATGTTTTGGGAAAACAAGCATGTGGCTACAATCCTAGGTATACCTTACATGCTAAGTACCACGAGACTCCCACAGCAGACATGCCACCAAGACACCACGTCTGATACTAGTCCTGCTCTGCTCTGTATAGTACTACAGGAGATGCATATTATGGAGTAGTTGCACTTATGTAGTGCTCACTGCTCAGCAAATACAACTTGAGCAAGGTTGCTTGCTCAAAAGTACAGGCCCTATGCATACATATAAAATAATTTCCTCCACCATGTAATGTAATTTTTCCACATTTCCTGCATAATTGTACAGTGATTGTTTGTGAATCCTGCCTATTATATATGGTTGTGTTCTATTTTCAAATTAGACTGGAAGGGGATTATTTACTGGAAATAGTTTAGGCTGCTTTTATTTTTAGTGAACCAAAACAAGAGCACCAAACAGCTCATCTTAGTAGTCAAAACAGAAGTACAAACTTTATGGGTCAATTGATCACAGCAAAGAGAGTTGTGGTGAGCATTGCAAACACCCCACTGCATGCTAGTACCAGCCTTGGATATATATATATATATATATATATATATATATATATATATATATATATACATATATATATATATATATATATATATATATATATATATATATATAAACATGCTTGGAAGTCAGGTCTCAAATATAAAAGTGCCTAATAGCTGTCTAGGTGAAGGATCCTTGACCCTCACACCAATAAAAGGAGAATGAATAGGTCATCTAACCAAGTCTGGCACAGATGGTTTCATACCTCTCAACCTCTTAGAGCAAGAAATCTTTACAGAGACATAAATAAGTGTGGCAAAGGCCCAGCAATAAGGACAATGTTTAAATATTGCTCTTATAAACTTATAAAGTTGATAGAATAACAGGTTTTCCATTAGCATAAATTTCATGAAGAGTATGAAGTCTGAAACTCAAATGTCTGTCATTATTTTCTAACTTCAGTCTTTAATGATTTGCCACTAAATTGGCAGAAAAAACATAATTTTTTTTTCCATAATAAATTTTTATTGAAATATATTTTCCAAAAACATTACAAAAATACAATAAACATCACACACATAATACACTATAACTACTACAAACCATTTATACAATATCTACATGAAATGCTTCCTATATTTAATATATTCCTAAAATCAGTATCATGCTAATATAATATTGAAGACCATTTCCCATATTTTCGGGTTATTAATATTTTTGTTAGTTTGTTTCAGAATTAATGTGCTAGTATATGCTTTATAGCCACAAGCTTAAAATTATTCCATGATGTCTTATGTGGTTCTAACCAATTTGTGGCTATATAGAGTTTCATCAGCAAAAAAATATTCATACAAATAATAGTTTGCGATCTGGAAAGCTCTCTTGGAGGAATGTGTAGAATCATAAATTCCCATGACAGTGTAGAACTTTGATAACCCATCTTTTGCAGTTGTACTTTAAGAGAGTTCCAAAGTTTATATACGCATTTACAACTCCAGAACATATGAAGAAGATCCGCTGTTTGATCTGCACAGTATGGACAAATTGGAGAATTCCTAGGGTTAAATTTATGTAATCTAAGATGTGTGTAATATGCATTGTTCCAAATCAGAAAAAACATAATTTAATTTTATGACAGACAGACCAAAAATATAAGGAAAAAAATCTGGACATCCTGTGAAAATCACAGTTGAGAGGTATCATGGCTGGCAGCCAGTGAGGTGCCAGTAAGGCAAAAAAAAGGAATATTCCTTTATTTATTAAGTGACAGAAATAAAAGTCATGAAAACACAAAAAGCACCAAAAAGCTTTAACACAGGAACCACAAACACCCATGGATGTATTACAGCATTAAAAAATAGGGGCAGTTTTAAAAGGAAACTTGATAGGTTAGAATGTAGGATGATAAATTATAGAACATTATTCTAACCAATTTTTTCATCAACAAAAATATTCATACAAATAATAGTTTTACGATCTGGAAAGCTCTCTTGGAGATATTGGCAGAATCATAAATTCCCATGACAGTGTAGAACTTTGATAACCCATCTTTGCAGTTGTACTTTAAGAGTTCCAAAGTTTATATCTTTTTGTATTTACAACTCCAGAACATATGAAGAAGATCCGCTGTTTGATCTGCACACACAGGTATGGAAGCAAATTGGAGAATTCCTAGGGTTAAATTATATGTAATCTAAGATGTGTGTAGCATGCACGTTGTTCCAAATCAGAAAAAACATAATTTAATTTTATGACAGACAGACCAAAAATATAAGGAAAAAAATCTGGACATCCTGTGAAAATCACAGTTGAGAGGTATCATGGCTGGCAGCCAGTGAGGTGCCAGTAAGGCAAAAAAAATGAATATTCCTTTATTTATTAAGGGACAGAAATAAAAGTCATGAAAACACAAAAAGCACCAAAAAGCTTTAACACAGGAACCACAAACACCCATGGATGTATTACAGCATTAAAAAAATGGGGGCAGTTTTAAAAGGAAACTTGATAGGTTAGAATGTAGGATGATAAATTATAGAACATTATTCCCTAGGGGGATGAATTTGGATAATATAACTTTATGGTGGCTTTTCATGTAATTGTTTTTAATATGTTTTTAATGTTAACTGATTGCACTTAATTGGTTAATTGGAATGTATTAGGTGTATAAATTGATTTGGATGTAGTTGAATGAATTATTCCCAGAAGGCGAAAGGCCGGGGTACCAGAATAAACTGAATGCTGTAATACATCCTTGGGTGTTCATGGTTCCTGTGTTGAAGCTTTTTGGTGCTTCTTGTGTTTTCGTGATTATACAATGCTTTATGATGTCTTCAAAGAAATAAGTCACCTGTTTACAGGATCACTGCTGCTGTGAAATATTAATCTAAATACGTATTCTTTTCACTGTCATTGTATGCTTTTAAAATATTTTTTTTAATTTGTTATGAATATGTATCATTGTGAGTGTTTTAACTAGTGGTAGAGATTCACAGAGATGCAAGACATTTTTGTGCAAGCCTTGCACAAAAGGAGACAATGAGCAGCAAAAAAAACTTACTGAATCATTGGATGCTAGCTGCACACATGGGTATGTAAATGAGCCCAGCAGCAGGTATCATACAGTACAACCTGTGCAGATTGACAAAACCATGTAGTGAACAATCCATACAGTGACCATGTGTCACCTAGCATCATCTTCAAAGAACAAGAAAATGTAAACATTTCCACTATATCTCAATATAAGACTGCTTAAATCAATTAGGTTGTGTGTGCTGCCACCTCCCTTATCAGGATGGCACCGCATACTGGATATATAACTGGTTTTGCCTGAGAAGAGCAAAAAACCACAATGTCGGATCTGGCAAGACCGAAATGAAATTGCCAAAACCTCACACGAGCAAAGACCTGGAACACAGACGAACAAACTCCAGGTAAGTAACCACTTGTCCTTCATGGTGAACTTTGCCATTTCCCCACTGCAGTAGTGCAATCTTGGAGTTAGTATATTTAGGTTGGGGGATGTGGAGGTCAAAGCTCCTCACGTGGATGTGCTTAATTTGCTTCGGTATACAGTTTTTTGTTGTTTTGTTGTTCCAGACACGTGGTTGCTTACCTGGAGTTTGTTCACTAGTGTTCCAGGTGTTCATTCATGTGAGGTTTCGTCAATTTCATCTCGGTCTTGTCAGATTCGACATTTTGGCTTTTCAGTCTTATCAGGTAGACCCATGTAACCATATGTTATTTGCAGCTGCACTATATATGTAGACATCTGTTGGATTTACAAAGAGAAGGAAAGGGTGAAGAGCAAAGCAGGAAAAGGGGAAAAGCAAGCAGATGGTAACAGATAAGGACAATGTGTAGGAGTGTGCAGAATGGGCAGAAGGAGGGAGACATTTATTTTTGTGAATATGACCCCATTTTTTGTGGTAAAAAGGGAAGAAGGGGAATTTTGGAAGAGAAACAAGGGGAAAGTAGGGAAATGATGAAAGTGAAAGGGAAAGCAAAGGGTAGGAAAAGGAAGGGATAGTGCATGGGCACACAGACAAAGAACAGCACAAGCAGAGAACATAGTGGAATAGTGAGAGGGACAGAATTAAACAGATATTAGACAAATTGTGAAGGAAAAGGTTAGATAAGGCACAAGGTATGTGGCAGGACAAAAGAAGATGGGACTACACATGGCTGCAGATGGGGAGGGTCTGAGTAGCTACCATGTCATCTCTGTCCTCACCAGAAGAACATTCCAGCGATTCAGGCACTGGCAACAAGACTGACCACAAATCAAGGCAAACCTGTTCCTGAGCATGCCTGTCACTTTTAAAATACTGTAATAGCTGGTCAAATGTATGCGTTGGCAGAAGGAACAGTAGTGACATGCCACATACATATGCTCACCCCACTATACTACAGTAGGGCTACATCACTGGTGGCTATCAAGGTGATCCCAAGTATCAGCAGCAGAAATGCCTGCCTTACCCATGCATAAATGCAATATGTAGTCCTATAGCTGTCTCTACATATGTGTGTTGGCATAATGGTTAAGGTCTTTGCCTCCCATGCACAAGATATAAGGTTTGATCCTGACCTCCTGCCAATGCCTATTTGGAGTTTCCATGTTCTCCCTGTGTCTCTGTGGGATTCTCCCACCTCCAAAATACATGTTGAGTGCTTCCATCTCAAACTCACCAATGAGTAGATCTGTGGGCAGCAGCACAGACTCTACATGGTGCTCTATAGGGGGAAGAGTTGTACAGACCAACAGCTTTGAGCATCTACTGTGGTGCACAGTATCCTCAAGATAGGAGAACACAGATAACAGACTGCATGCTGTGGCACAGCTAGCCACTTGACTGTGTAAAATATGTCTCTAGGTGATTCAGTCATGTTGACTAACATTGCCAAATTGGCATGAATATTTGCTGGTGTAAGTGGGTTGAGGACCTGACCTACACCAGGGACCCATGCTAATGGTGCGAGGGGTGCATGTGCCCCTTATTGGTTAGTGTGTTCCTGCCATAAAGCCCAGCAGCACTGGGTAAATAAGCTTCTGGCTGGCCGGTGTCAAGTTACCCAGCCTTGGTTCCCTGGGATAGCTCTGTTGAGTTAAAGCTGGATGTAAAACCAATCAACCTGCCAAACATGATCTGAGAATTGCTACACTTAACATAGGTTCACTGACAGGATACTAGAAGTGGATGACATGATGATACAGAGGAGGCTGGACATCCTATGTATCCAAGAGACAAGATGAAAGGGCAGTGCAGTGAAGTCATTTGGTTTGGGATCCAGAGTCTACAATTCAGGAGGAGGACATGCTAGAAATGGTATGGGAATTGTTTTGAGATAGAGGCTTCAGAAAGCAGTGAAGGATATCTTCAGAATTAGTGACAGACTAGTGACAATTAGACTGCATTGTACTGATAGGGCTGTATTCATAATGTCAGCCTGTGCCCCACAGCAGGGTTGTGATAGTGAGGGAAAGAGTGAATTCAGACAGTGCAGGCCCTACTACATACAGCAGGACAACATGAGTTGGTGTTGATAATAGGGAACTTGAATGCACACATCTGGACAGACAGAACAGGATATGAGGACTGCTTGGGTCCACATGGGTGGGTCAACAGGAATAAAGAAGGAGAAACCATTCTAGACTTCTGTCTGGCAAATGGCTTGATAATAGCCAACATATGATTCAGAAAGAGAGACAGTTACAAGCTTACATACAAGAGTGGCCAACATGCAACTCAGTAAATAAAAAGCAAACTGATACGGATTCAAACACAATAAAAACTCGGCTCAGACAGTGGAATGACCGTTTAATACCAAAACACGAATATCTCCACAACTAACAGGTTAAGCGCTTTCATCTGGCTAGCAGACTTCTTCAGAACAAAATTGATTAATACTGTGTTCATTAAATACCAAATTTGGCGCCAAAATAAAATCTCACAATAAATTTCCTTAAAGAAATACATACATATTGAACTGTTGACAATCACACACTGCTAAATATACACATAAATACATCAATACATAGATTCCACATGAAGAAACCATATGTAGACACTCTATATGTGAAAAACCTGTAGAAATGTGTGAATACATATTAAAAATCTAAAAACTATTAAATATGTGACTATATATGACTATAAGACATAAGTATATGTATATCTCCCTAAAAACAACCATACTATTGGGACAGAATTAAGTATGGTTTAATACTGATAAAATCATTAATACCTGGGTATCTGGTGGCATCAGTGAACATCTGCCACCTACTCTCCTTCAAAGCCAAAAGTGCTTTGATATTCCCACCATATGGAGAAATACCCACTGTGTCAATAATAGCAAATATAAAATGATGAGTTTCACCATAATGATATATACGCCGATATAAGGCATTCTTTTTATCCTTCGTTCTGATGCGATACAAATGGTCATATATACGCCGTTTGAATGTCTCTCAGTCTTACCTATGTAGAATGCATTGCATTCTACACAGGTAGCCAAATATACCACATACTTCGTGTTGCAATTTCCACCCCTACTATATATGTAAGTCCTATTTGAATTATCTAACTTACAACCTTCAGCTTCATTAATACAATGACACTGATTACAGGCTCCACATTTTCTAGTTCGAAAACTTCCCCACTTTTTATCATTTCTATTGGATTCCAACATATTCTTAATATTAAAACCAGTCTTATAAACTATCTTGGGATGTATACCTAAAATTCTCAATGTATCAACATCCCTTGTTACCAAATTCCAATGTTCTCTGATAATGGCTTCGATATTATAAACAACTGGTGAATACATAAGTACACAAACTAAATGACTTAATGACATGCAACTCAGGTAGACTTCCTCCTTATAAGGAAGGGCACTGGGATAGAATCAGTGATTGCAAGGTTATCCCTTCAAAACAGTCAATGCACAGATTAAACCACTGGTTGCCACAATCAGCTGCAAGCAGTGGTCAGAGAAGGCTCTAAGGTCAACAGAGACCAGGCTGAAGACCTGGAATTTGACTGGAGAGAAAGTACAACAGTTCAAGGAATTACTTAGGGCTGCAGCACCCCAAGAGGAGGAGGAAATATGTGGAGTTGAACAAGAATGACAGTGCCATAAAACAGCATGTGTGAGGACTACAGAACAGATATGTGACCTAGCCAGGTATGGAAATAAGGTACATAAGGAAGTCTGGTGGTTGAATGCAGACATCCAGAAAGTGATCAAAAGAAAGAAGTGCAGGAAAAAGTGGGTGTTAGAAAAGATGGACCAGGATAGGAAAGTATACTGTTTGACTAACAAAGAAGCTAAGAAAGAGTTGCAATAGCAAAGAACAGGGCATTGGAGGCATTCTACCAGCTTCTGGAAAGTGACTCAGTAGGTGTCACAATGAAACTATCAGGTTACACAGCAAAGACAGAAAGATGAAGAAGATAGTCAGACACCTCAGAATCAACCTGCTCACCAGTCCACAAGAGATCAAAGGCAGATAGAAGGAGAACTTCCAACAGCTTCTGAATGAAGAAAACCCAACAGAAGCTGTACTGTGCCCCACATACACCCAATGATGAGAGAAGAAGAGAATCCCACCCTAGAAGAAGTAAGAATAGCACTAAGGAAAATGAAGTCAGGGAAAGCAGCAGGCTCAGATGAGGTCACTGCAGATATAATAAAGATGCTGGGTGAGACTGGAGAGAAATGTCTGTTGAGGGTACTCATATCAATATGGAGAGAAAGATATATACTGGATGACTGGAGAATAAGCATACACATGCCAGTGTACAAGAACAAAGGGGCATCCACAACTGTGGGAAAACTCCTGTTACATTGCATGAAAGTTCTCGAGAGGATGATAGATAAATGAATATGCAGAGTAGTAGAATCTAAGATGGGAGGTGAGCAGTTTGGATTCAGATCGGGATACAGCACAACTGACCCGATGTTTGCAGTAAGACAGTTGAGAAGAAGTTAGAGATGAGGAAAGAATCCAATGGGGGGAATACCTACATTTGGAGAAAGCATATGACAGGGTCCCAAGAAAGCTGATATGGACAGTACTGTGGTGGTTTGAATTCCCAGAAATGTTAGTGGAATTAGTACAGGCTATGTACAAGGACTCAAGGACTCAAATACGAACAGTGTTCGGTCTCACAGATGGGTTTCCAGTGGGAGTGGGTGTGCATCAGGGTTCAGTTCTGAGCCCACAGCTGTTCATACCGGTGATTGACTACATTAGCAAACAGGTCAGAGGGAACAGATCAACAAATTTGCTGTATGCAGACAATTGGCATTACAGGCAGACTCTGAACAAGAACTTCAGCAAAGGATAGGGGAATGGAATGCAAAACTGAAAGCACATGGGATGAAACTAAGCACAGATAAGACAGCGGTAATGGAAGCAAATTGGGGAAATCAGAAGAAGCTGAGACTTGAGATAGACAGGAAGGTAGTGGAACAGATGAATAGCTTCAAGTATCTGGGAGGGGTGGTTGAGGAGAAGGAAAGTCTGAATGAAAAGGTTAGAGCCAGTATCACAGGGGCTGCAGACAACTGGTATAGAGTCTCAGGTATAGTGAATGACAGAAGAATGCCAAAGAAGCTGAAAGTAAGGTGTACAAGATAGTGGTGTGACCAGTATAACTGTATGGTACAGAAACATGGGCAGTAAAGGCAGAGCAGATGAGGATGCTAGAGGTGATGGAAATAAAGTGCCTGAGAAGGCTGGTAGGATGTACACTGTGAGACAGATGAAAAAATGAGGACATAAGAGCAGAAGGCAAAGTAACTCCAATTGCAGAAAAGATAAAAGAAAACAGATTATGGTGGTTCAGACCCATGTGCAGCAAAGCAGAAGAAAAACACCAAATCAGCACTAATAATCCAAAAAGCAGGGAAACAGAAGGCTTCCACACTACAAAATGCTTTTAATTCCATGTAGTACAGCTAAAAACTGCTTCAACTAAATGCAGTACATAAAAAGAAACACAGCAGTTAAAAATAATCCAAAAAGGTAAGTGCTTTTGTTCCACTAACATATAAAAAGGAACTTCATCAGATAAATGAACAAACTGCCATTAGGCTTCTTAAATACTCTTAAACCAATCACAGCTAAAATTCAGAACACACCCTTATTGCAAGAAATAGCCGGAGAAAACCAAGAATAGTAAAAAAGGCATAGTAAAAGAAACCCTCCTTTCTTCTTTTCATTCATAAAAGGAATGTAGCAATGTTATACACAATAGTAATGTTCTAAGGCTAAAATTCAGCTAAAGAGAAATAAAGATACATTCTGGGCTGGATTCATGAAGGCTTGCACGGAGTCTAAGTGTAGAGTAAGATTCCAGACAGACAATATGTCTGCCAAGCTATCCAGGAACAGCTGGCAGGGGCATGCATGACAGCTCCTAAAACGACTCTTGCACGGACAGTGTTAGGTTATGCAAATTACCTCATTTGCTGCTGAAAGCTATGGAAATGAGGTAAATTTGTGATCCAGGAAACACTAACCTGTCCGAGTAAGAGTAGTGTTATTTGCAGAAATGTACTCGGTTGGTAACTGAGTATCGTTCTGCAAATAGCAAAACGGAGCAATGACAGCTCCAAATAAAGGATGCATCCAGTTGATGAAGCATGCCAATGGCCAAATATAAGGCCATTGGCATTTATATGTGTTGCAAAATAATAAAAAATATTTTTTTCCCCCAATCACCAATGTTTAAGCGTAGCGCAGCACCACGCAAACGTGCGGTGCTCTAAAAAAGAGAAAAAAATAAAAATAAAAGCCAAAAATAGGCATTTTATTAAAAATATCCATCTGCCATGCAAGTGAATAGCAGGCTGAAGACAACATGGCTACTAAGTAGTGGTTGTTAAGGGGGGAAGCTCAAGTCTGAGAGATGTAACCAAGCATTAGTAGGCAATCCTATGCAAATGAGTATAAGGATAGTGAATCCCACTTTTTCCTGCCATGTGAACCATGTCCCTAGAGTGTAAGAGTAGGATTAGGGGAGTAACAGAGTAGAAGATAGGTGACATCATGAGGGGGGTATGTATCAAAGACTGTAAGCTTATTGGAGCAGAATGGCATGTGTTTGCTGTGAGTTACTCAGGACTGGAAGAGGCGTGTCTACAGTTGTCTGAACTGAAACCCAGAAACCGAAGGTGTACGCCGTGGCTACCACCAAAGTTTCTTGCAAAGATGCTTACACTGTGTGCACGCGTGTGTGCGCCTGTAAACCCATCTAAGCCTGTGTGCGCATGTGTGTGCCCGGGTAAGCCTGTGTAAGGCTGTCTAAGCCTGTGTGCGCAGATGTGCACCTGCCTAAGCCTGTGTAAGGCTGTGTGCATGCGTGCACGTGTTTGCGCTTGTTTGCGCGGCACTGCCCCTGTGGAAACAGAAAGGGAAAAGGAAGGAAAAGTAGTAGTAGGAAGTTAACCAAGGAGAACTAGCAGAGCTGCCAGGTGAAATCAATCAGAATCAGCTACTTACACAGGCAGTACACTAGCCCAGCCCAGCCCAGCACTTAAAACTCTGCAAACAACATTCCCCCATGTTTTACTCAGAAACACTACAACACTGCAGTATACAAAGAGAAGTGAAAACTTAAAAAGCTTAACTGAGACAAAAAAATGTTAGGGGCTGCCATTGCTATTATAAGGCAACATGTGCAAGATGCTGAGGGTGGTGCCATTGCGAATGTTGCTAAGCAACCAACAGTGAGGAGACGGAGAAGAGTGTACAGATCCAGGGTAACCTACCAGAGGCTACATGAGCTGGAGATAGTGGAGCGCTATAGAGTGGACAGAGAGCACCTGCAGCAAATTGTTGAGCTGTGCAGGCCATGCCTCACACACAGAACCAACAGAGGGGAACCCATCCCAGTGGAAACCAAGGTAAGTGTTGGCCTAAGAATACTAGCAACAGGTACCTTCCAGAGACCAACTGGTGATATGATGGGGATTTCACAGGCATCAGCATCCAGGGTACTGCACCACTTCCTGAATGCCATGTCAGCACATGTATATTTCCCCAATTCCCGTGAGGTATTGGCCAGCAATATGCATCTCTTCCAGCAAATAGCGGAATACCCTGAGGTAGTGGGTGCAATTGACTAAACGCACATTCACATCAAAGCACCAGCCGGTGAGCGGGTTAGGGCCTACATCAACCGCAAGGGCTTCCACTCCATCAACTGCCAGGTCATGTGCGATGCCCAGGGCATAATACTGAATGTGTGTGCTGGCTGCCCTGGAAGCTACCACGATTCCCATATCTGACATCTGATGCAGCTGTACCAGACATTTGCCAATGGGGACATCCCTGACGGTCACCTAGTGGGGGATGCTGGATATGCACTGGAGCCATGGCTGATGACACCCATCAGAAATGCACACACACCTGATCAAGAACTCCATAATGAGGCACACGCACAAACACGAAATGTAATCGAGTGTGTGTTTGGGATGCTCAAGTCATGGTTCCGGTGCCTGGACACATCTGGTGGAGCCTTGCAGTACTCACCAACTACATGAACCCAAATTGTCATGGTATGTGCCATGCTACACAATATGATCCTGCAAAAACAGCTGCAGCAGGAACAGCATGGGGCAGGGCCAAACAGCCCCCCACCATTGCCAAGGCCTGCACAGGCACAGCATGACTCAGAGGAGGAACAACCTGAGCCTGCCCCAGTAGGCAGAAGGAGGCGTGCCCAGTATGCCTTGGCCTTGGCAAAGAGACAACGCATAGCACATACACTCGCTCAGTAGGAACACTGGAAATGATACCTCCCTCTGACTCACACATAAAATAAAAGGGATGCTTAACTTGACACTACCTGTTTCCAAACATGTATAGGGAGTGTAGTATGTGCATCTGACATAGGCAGCCCTGCAGCACCACCGGAGGCATGATTGCCATGTTTTAAGCAATATAAAGCAGTGCTAAGCAGCATTTACCAATATTTAGTATATGTAAACAAAATTGCCCGTGCCAAGTAGCGCAATGTTGGGCAACGTTGAGCAATGCTGGGCAAGGTCGGGTAAAGTCGTGCAAAGTTGAGCAAAGACAGGTAAACATGCTCATATTAGCTTTACTGTCCTTTAAGCAGTCTGGTCTGCCCAGCATGAAAATAAAAAGCAGTGACAGGGCTTGAACCCAGGATACTGTGTACTATAGTCACAGTAGTGAACCACTAAGCCATGATAGCATTGCAGTAGCACAGACACAGCAGGACAATTGTACAGTAATGCAAACACAAATAAATGCTGTAACATGCCCCTAAAGATGCATATGGGTAACCTCCCCCACAGGCCTATGCAGACAGTGAACATCATGCCAGGCGGTGTGATGCGGGTTGTGTAGGCTATGAAGTTGCAATCTAATATATGTGGCATTGGATGCTAAGAAGTGTAGTACAGTAGTATGCCTCAAGCCAGTATGATAGGCAACAGTACAGACTGAAATGGTGTACCGTACATAGCAGTGCAGGCATAGCAAATGTGTATAAGTGTCAGGTGAACCCCTCATAGTATGTACACCCAGAGTAACAATCAAGTGTGCCCCTGGGTAGAAATGTACAAAAAATAGCTGTCCCCCCTGTATGTAGAAATGTTGATAAGTCTATGCAAAGTGTCTAATGGAAGCCCTGCAGGCACAGCATGATCCCTGTTGATCTATGGCACAAAGGTGAGGCCTGCTGTAAAAATACAACTTGATTTTCCATACACATATAGTATAAATCTCTATACTGGGCGTGCTCACACACTCCAACAAATGTAGTGGATTTCATTCAGCATCACACTAAAAGGTCATAATGGGCATGCTCACACACTTAAAAAATGAAGCAAATGTCAGGCAACAACATACTGAAAGGTCATACTGGGCATGCTCACACACATGCCAAATATGGAGGTGATAATAAGGGATCTATGGACAAATTTGGATAGACATCTCTACTTCCAGAAACACATTCACAAAGTTGTCAGAAAATCATGTTATGTGCTCACACAAACTGCCAAGATCTGTGCATGTAGGTCAAAGAAGGTTCCCAGTACTCATCAGACCCATCAGAGAGTACCACAACACACTTGCAATGAATCTGACTAGGCACGTTCAGCAGCCAGAAAGACCACTGAAGTACCCTAACAAGAGGATTACTGGCCTCAAACAGTTGCCCCATGCAACAAGACTGAATGTAACCCAATCTGTACTCTGTTGCATGCTGTCTACTCAGGAGATCTCTGCCCAACAGACAGGTCCATGTCATGGCTGCACTCAGATCTTTTCTGAGTTACAGCTCAATGACACTAAATATACAGACCCAACTGATATTGCCAACATCCTGGCAGATAGGATCAGTGTTAACTGCACCCCCCTCTCACCCATGAAAGAGCACATCTCTATAATGGAAGACTGCAAAGTTGCTGTCATCATGATTGCACAGGTAAAAAACACTCTCCAAAGCCAGTATCACAGCAGCCATGGGACCAGATAACTTCACAGGCTGTGTTCCACACAAACCACAGAATGAACAGGCACCACACTGATGTACCACGTGTAGTCATAGCCTCACCTCATGCTTTGTGCCTGTTGAATGGTGCACAGTGATGGTTATCCCACTACACAAGGGTGGAGACACCATGGACCCCAGGAACTAGTGCCCCATTAACCTGATGAGCCCGCTCTTCAAGGCCATGGAATGTATCATCATACAACATATAAAAAATTACATTTGTAATCCTCAAACCCTGGACTGCAACCTTGTTGGGTTTGTAAAATGCAGATCATGTCACCTAAACCTGATAGATGATATTGAAGCAGTCAACAGAACCGTCGACAAGGCTAAGGTGGTTCACAAAGCCTATGTTGATCCTGCCAGTGCTTACAACACCACCCCACACTCTGGAAATATAGATAAACCCACTAAACTAGGTATAAATTGCTATGCCACAAGATGTGCTGCCAACAGGTTTACTGACAGAACACACACTGTGAAAGTAGCAGACTCCAAGTATGACTTTGGACCAGTGATGAGTGCAGTACCACAAGGTCCAGTCCTGTGTCCTGTCCTGTAAACTTTAACATGGAAGGTCTGTGGCTACTAAAGTTTCCAGAGGACTGCAAACTAGGAGCCATAATTGTTAACACTAAAGATGTGGACATCCTACAAAAGGGCCTCAATGAGACAGATGGCTGTTGTCAAAGCTATGGTCTCCAGCTCAGTGCCAAAAGGTGCATTGTCATCCCCTTTGTTAAAAACTCTGTAGCCAAGAACTACAACATAGGTGGTAGTATACTTAACACTGAAAGTGTGACAACAGACCTTGGGTCACAGGTGGACACTGGACACAACTGTGATAATCACATCCCCACAGTAGTCAGGAAACCCTGCTATGTGGCACACCTCATCACAAAATGTGTCTCATGCAGAATAGAAGAGGACATTGTTCCCCACTGCTCATCACTCACTAGAACTATAATAGAGTACAACGCCACTTTTGCTATGTACCTCACAAGACAACTACAACAACTGGAAAGCCAGCAGCAAAACCCCACAAAGAGCATTAGCGGCCTGAAATACATGCCATACACAGATTATCTCAAAATGCTCCATCTGTACTCCCTTGCATATCGCCTACTCAGATGTGTTCACTGCCTAACATACAAAGCTATGTCAAACACAGAGCTGTTGAACATGCTCCACGTAAAACACTCACAATCCCTCTGACCTTCGGACCCAAAACCATGAGTGAAATACAAAAGGAAGGGGTGTACCCATTTACCTTATGGATACCCACACCTTCAGGTTAGTGGCACAGCATGAGGCCTTGGAGACCATGCAAGTGCAACTAACATTGGGCAAAGCTGCTCATCAGATTGTAGCCTGCTACAGATTACCTACCTTGTCACAGGATCCTCACTCAGTATTCCTGAGAACAGTTGAAAATATAAAGGTCCTATCAAACACCATTATATGAGGTGATTACAACTACCCAAACATTGAGTGGGAGAATTACTTGTGTACAACGTCCTTTGCCCAATGTTTCCTAGAGTTTAAAAGCTCTAACACCCTGGAACAGCTGGTCACCATGCCCACTAGAGGTGACACCATACTGGACATGATCATCACCAACATGGGGTACCAGTGTTCCACAACAGAGATAAAACCCTCGCTGGTAATATCAGATCATAAAGTAATCACACTGGACATCCACATCCCCCCCCACCCAGTCAATGAAACCACCATGAAGACATTTTCAAAAGCAAACTGCACACGTCCCAAGACAAAAGTGGAAAGTTCCAAAGACCTCTTGCTATAGGATAATGGTATACAATCTGCCGAATCAGTTACAAGTGCATCCTATGAGAGTCTACAGGGATGCATGGATCGAGACATCACAAACAAAACCAAGATGCACTCCTCCAAAAATAAGAAAACAATCTGGTGGTCATTGCCCATAAATAAGCTAGACAACAGAAGGAGGAAACTAACACCTGATAGAGCCAACTTCACTAAAGGAAAGGCATCACTGATCATTATTAGGAAGAAGCAATGATCGCTCATAAAATAATTCAAGAACACTTTCAAAAGACAAATTGCCAAGGACTGTAGGAATAACAACCACAAAGCTTGCGGTAGCTATACCAGACATGTAGGTGTCAACTTCCAAATATGCTGTCAGCTACTGACAAATGGCAAGGTATACACTGGGACAAGTTCAGTGTAAACATCCCCCCATCACCCCCAAAATGGCCTGTGCCCATCACAGAAGGATGCAGAGCCCCAGACATCATGGACATGCAGGTAAAGACAGCCCTCTCCAAAGCCAAGAACACAGCATCAATGGGACTGGATGGTGTCCCAGGCTGTGTCTTACCCTAGGCTCAAAAGGAACTACACCCTCACCTACATTCACTGCCCAGACTCAATTGTACCACAGAGTATGTACCCAAAAAATGGCATACACTAACAGTCATCCAGCTCCACAAAGGGGGTGCCACAACAGAACCTGGAAACCATTGCCCTATATGTCTACTCAGCCTGGTCTACAAAGCTATAAAGCAAATTGTCATGGAACCCATAAACAGAGACATTGGGGACCTCCAGACAGTGAACTCTACACAACCTCGCCTTGTTAAAGGCAGATCCTGCCTCCTAAACATAGTTGACTTACTTCAAACAGTTACCAAGGACATAGATGGAGGTGAAAGTAGTTCACACAGCCCACCTGGACCTCACTAAGGTATTTTTACACCATTCCCCACTCTGTCATCATGGACACACTTACCAGCCTGAACATCAACAGCTATGCACAGGATGTGTGGCCAAGTGGCTCACAGATCAAACACATATGTTCAGAGTTGCGGGTGCCATGTCCGACTCTAAGACAGTCACAAATGGCATCCCACAGGTCTTGGTCCTGGGACCCCACCTGTTCAGTAGACACTGCTCAGAAGTACAGGCAAGCACGGGAGGAGTATGGCTGAACTGGTTTGCAGATGACTGCTAACTATGGTCCATAATCAACTCTATGGCTGACACACACATCCTCCAGAAGGGGCTTACAGAGACAGATACCTGGTGTCAAAACAATGCCCCAAGAAGAATGCCAATGAATGCATAGTCATCCCCTTTGGCTAAAACAAAGTGCAAACAAATGAACACATAGGTGGCACTCCAGTTTGTATGGAGAAAGTCATGAAGGCCCTGGAGACACAGTTAGATAGTAAACTCTCCTTTGATAATCACATGGCCAAAGTGTTTAGACATTCCTTCTATGTAGCCCACCCAATGTCACCTAATGTAACCCACTTTATCTAGTCTGATGATGTCACCATCCTAGAAATATACATGTGGAAAAGAGAGCGCACAGTAATGTGTATAGTGTGTTATGTAAATGTTTACTCCTGTAGTATCATAAACCAGTTAGGTAGGGGTTTGAATCCTGCACTTGACAGGTGTGTGTGTCTGTTTGTGTGTGATTTCCTTGGAGATGAGCAAACTTTTTGGAGAGTATTCAAACACCTTAAAAGTGGTATACTAATCTTTGTCAGGTCTGATGATGTCACCATCCTACAAATATACCTGTGGAAAAACAAACTCATAATAATGTGTATAGCGTGCCGTGTAAATGGGTACTCCTGTAGTATCATAAACCAGTGAGGTAGGGGTTTGAGTCCTGCACTTGACAAGTGTGTGTGTGTCTGTTTGTGTATGATCTCCTTGGAGAGGAGCAACCTCTTTGGAGAGTACTCAAACACCTTAAAAGTGGTATACCAATCATTGTCAGGTCTGATGATGTCACCATCCTAGAAATATACCTGTGGAAAAGAGAGCTCACAGTCATGTGCATAGCACGTCGTGTAAATTCATACTCCTGTAGTATCATGAAGTAATTAGGTAGGGGTTTGAATCCTGCACTTGGTGAGTGTGTGTGTGTGCTCTATGTCTGTGATACTGCTGGGTTGTGGGTTTTTCTTTTACTACTGTATGACATATCAGTATGACAACAGTATGTGCATTGCACATGTGAGATAGCTGTGTGGCAAATACATATACGTACATATGACCTCAATTATTGCATGTGTGGGAACCCTGCTTTCTCCAAGAACACATCTGTCATCTTTTCAAGAGTGTGCTGCTGCTTTCCAGACCTTAGGTCACATCTGTATGCTTGTGACAAGGCCAGCCACTGCAGTGATCCCTGGCCTAGGTCAACTGTGTCACACACACTCATTACGGTTTCTATAGAATTGTGTGAGTGAGGGTTTATGGCTGAGGTATATGTCAGACCTGTTCAAACGCAGCAGGGTCTATCAATGATGGCTATTCATTATAGGTGTACAACAACCTTTGTGGATATGCATGCAGACCCCTTATTGCTTATGTGATCCACCGAGGGATTTAAACATACCTTTGGAAATGTGATCATCAAAGGAGAGATGACGTACCACTTGGTTGCATGAACACATCGGTACCTGTTCTTCATGTTGGTGGCTACTACCTATGTGGTACTGTGGGGATACTATGTTCCGTAAAGGTGGATGTCTATACTTTTGTTGGCTTATAACTTTACAGCATGAGTTTGACAACAGGGATCTGTCTGTGTGATACCCTTGTGGAGGATGTGCGTGTCATCTGGAGAATGCATTATAGGCCACAGTATGCATTACCACATGTGGACGGACATATCCCTACTGTGATTGCTTGTACCTAAGAGAGCTATATGCCAAACAGGAGTGGTCTCAGTAATGGGTGCAGGTGAATACCACTGGTTACTGGCATAGTATAGTACCTGAAGGATCCAAATGTTACTGTGTGTCGTACACCTGTGTGTCAGTTGTCAAAACATCATCTAACGATTGGTTATGGTCAGGCTGTTGAAGTTATGTATACTACCAGAATGCAAAACAATGACAGATAGTAACAGTATCACCCACAGCACAGTGACAAACCATGTCATACACACATGTGTAGTCAAGTTCTGAAATGTGTGTAGTACAATGCATATTGGCCACCAGTCAAGACTATGGAGTGTTACTGTGTAATACAGGGCATGTCACCATGCTCATGTGTCCACTATGCACGTACATGCAGACAGTGCACCTCCACCATGTTCACAAATGTACACCTGCAAATCTGTGCCACATACATCCCACTCATACTGTCCACTCTCTAACACATGCTGCCAATACTACACACATCAGCCAAGTGGAACGTGGGCGGACAATACACTATTGGAACTAACCCTGGTGTAAACATTGCTACATTGACAATCATAACTTACACGCATCATGCCTGCTCAGCTACACCTTCAAGCATATCATTACACTCTACTGCTGACAACATGCTAACATTGCTATACTGCTATAAAGTCACCCTGTGCATCAGCACCATGGTAGCCTGTTCCTGCATCGATGTTACAGATGACAGGAGGTGGCACAGGTTTCATCATATGCACAGGTTGTGTTGTTGGTTTGCCAGAGGCCTACAGTGAGCCATACAATCGACATGTGTGTGTGTGTGTGTGTGTGTGTGTGTGTGTGTGTGTGTGTGTGTGTGTGTGTGTGTGTGTGTGTGTGTGTGTGTGAGGGCCAAGAGTACTGCTATGGACCAATGTTGATGTAATGTGTGCGTGTGTGGTAGCCCTAGGTGTCTTGTTTATGTGTGTGTGTGTGACTGCATGCACACAGTTCCACCATGTGGCTGCCATATACGGGTATTTGTGGGACAGCCACAGACTGTACCTGCCAGGCTTTACAGATCATTATCTCTGGCCACGGATACGGTACCTGTGCCTGGCAGGGGTGCTACTGGCACTATCAGGTACTAAGCTTGACTGGGTACTATCCCCAGAGGTAGATGGATGTACACTGGACCCAGGTCCCTGCTGGGACTGTCCAGAGCCACGTGCACATGGTCTTCTAGGATGATCTATGGACAGCCCACCCCCAAAATTGCTGGGGCTGGTACTGGCACTACGGGAGCAACTGTGACTTGAGGGACGTCCACGGCGACTGTCAGCTGCTGATGTTGCTGGCATATGTCCATGTCAATGACTCAACCATTGCGCACTGTCCTGACACATGGACATGACATTGCAGAGGATATCTAATGTCTCCCCCCAACGTCTATCAGTGACCTCAGTGTAATGACGGATGGCACATGCTAGGTCATGGATACTGTCAATTACGGCAGTGTTATGTGCCCTCTGTGCCCTTAGTCCCTGTCTGGTGTACCATTTCATACATGCCTGTGCCTCCATGACAGCCTGGAACATGCGTGAGGTTGTAAGACCTGTGGCACGTCTGCCAGTGGCATGATGAGCAGCAGTGCTCCCACGAGAACCCCTGGACATCTGCCTATGTGGTACCCTTCCAGACATCTGGGTATGGCTGCTGTGTTGGGATGCATGTGCCATAGATACCACACTGTCCTGGCCAATGCCAGCTGTACGCTGTCCATCAGCTAAGGGCATTGGTGATGGATGTATTGGCAGTATGACTGTGTGCATGGATGGGGTGGATACTTGTGTACTGTCAATTGTTGGCCCAATGACAGACCCTGGCAAACATGCCTGTGCCTCAACACACCTATCATCATTATCACTATCATGCTCAGTGACCTCAGTTTCCCTGCTGCAGTGAACCAGCCCAAAATCAGCATCTGTGAGAGGGAGACAGGAAACACACTTTACGACCTGTACATGATGCCTGCACACATGCACACATGCACACATGCACACATGAACACATAAACTCATGCACACATGCACACATGCACACATGAACATATGCACACGTAAACACATGCACACGTGAACACATGCACACATGAACACATGCACACAAATACACTCCTCACTAAAACAGACACACACACACACACACACACACACACACACACACACACACACACACACACACACACCACCAGCAAGCCAGAACATACTCAATAACGTGTGATGGTGGGGTACAGTATCACAAGCAAAACATTTATATCAAATGTGACAGCATGCAGGACGTGTGTTGCTCAACAGCATGCAGTGTGAGTGTAGACAGCCCTTGCTAATAACAGTATACATGGCTTTGATGCATGTGTGTTTTGTTCAGTGATTGGCCTCACCCTGGGACGTAATGTGTACATGGACACAACCTTGCTGTGCAAGTATTAAAAGCTCTGCAATGTCCTGTGCACCATCACTCACAGGCATACATACCATGGCTGGATGTGTATCAGTGTGTCACATAGATATCCATTTCTGATTAGAGCATCTGTGTCTTTAGCAGATAATTGTGGACACAGGTTTAGCACATGCATGCTATGTATACACACAGGCTGAGTGGTGCATGTATACCTGATGGAATACCATTGCTCAACATAGCTATTGTACAGTGGTTATGGTGAGTGTAAGACATATTGTGGACATGCCAGTGCCAGCCATGACATGGCATGCTACCACACAGCTGCAACATTAAACATCACACATACACAATGTGTGTCATGTGACCTATACACTCAAGAGCATTACAAGACATGTGTGTCACTTTGTACAAATGGTGATTGCTATGCATATTGTGCATAGGTGCATATGTTTGCACACACAACATTGAGGTGTATAGCAATTAATGATATGTGTAGTACTGTGGCCACTGTAACTGGATGGGATGTAGTACCATGAGACATCATCATGCAGCATCATGTGGTCACTCAAGGCTACTAATGTGTGCCAGACTGGCACATAGCATGCTGCACCTGAACTGCAGTACCATGGCTACATTCACCATTTCATGGCCAGTTGTTACATGGGTTCGTAAGGTGCCCAATGGGGGGCATTGCCTAACATGAATGTGTTATGTGTTGAAGAGTGTCGCACAACCACATGAGAGGCCTCTACCCCTCATGTATATTATGTGTGCTGTGTGGATGACATTTGGGATACTGAAGTGTGATCTTACAGCGGGTGTCTAAATACGCCATGTGTAGCATGTTAATGTGTACTGCGTATGACACAGTTGTGTGTGTTGTGTGCATGTGTATCCACTCTGCCTATCCAACGTCCACTACAGTGTTGCCACAATTGTGTGGGATGTGTTTGAGGCAGCTACTCATGTTACTGAGATGTGCATAGTCTCACAGCAAACATGCACAGCATGCATTATGCGCTGGTGTGTGACGTGTACATGGCCTACACCTCACCTATGACATGCACATTTAATTAGCAATATTAAATGTAGAACACACTCACCAGCATGGGTCTGCAACTTTGCTGTCACACCAGAGGGACCTACAAGGATATGAGACAGTTTTTGCTACTGTGTGTTTGCAATCTTACAGTAGTAAGACTGTTGACAGTCACAGGCCTGCATATTATATTCAGAATTATTATTATTGCACAACACTAGGCACCACATCTTGTAACTACACAGTACACATCTCACATAAGCATGATCTACCAATAGAGGTAACAGTACTGTACAGCTATGCCATGTTACCTGCACACTCCATGTCAACTTGCTGGGTGGCTCCAGCCTCCATGATGATGCATGTTAGTTGTTGTTGTTGTTGGCCAGGAGCCACCTGGCTCAGGAGCAGTTCCTCCACTCTGGTGAGGGGGGATGGATGGCTACCCCACCACCTGTGGCAAGCTGTTGTCTATGGATATCAGATGCACACTGCCGGACATGTCTAATTAAATCACTGCAGTGATGGCGTACCTGCTCATATGTCTGGTTATGCATGCCTATGTCATTTACCTTATGGACAAGATCTTGCCACAGTGCAGTCCGCTCATGCCGGTCCTGGATGGTTCTTGAGAACAGCAGGGTGTAGTGCAGAACCATGGTGGCTGTACTCACTTCCTCATCTGCTGGGCTGTATGAGGGATTACGATGGTGGGCCATGACCCTGGAAGACAATGAAACAAAATTGTGAACAAGTCAAGTGGCACACTTAACATTCTAAAGTACAGATATAATTTAACTGCCATATATAGCAACCTGTTGGCTGTCAAATGATACACACTTTCAGTACCACATATAAGTGCTCAACCCACAACTGCCTGACAGTGCCTGGCACACTTTATATATCAAATCATGTTTTGCACAGTAACAAAGATAAACCAGTATGTAAGACTATACAACAGTACATGGCACACTGTATGTGACACAATGCACCACCTAGCCACAGGGGGTATATATCAAGCTAATGCATAACGTAACATGTAATCCATTGCAATGATTGTAAAGTCCAGTTACAGTATTACCAGTATACCACACTAGTCATTGATGGCAAACCCCTGCCTAACATATGTGCTCATTCATCAATATAGGTGGCACACTGCTGTACTAGACTATACATGTTGCTTGATACTCATCTATATCCTGTAGCACACATATGACCGAGGCCATGATACAGGCATACACAGACACACATCAGACATACATACCAGACACAAAGGTATGGCAACCCACATGACCTTTACCTGTGTACCATACAGTACTGTTTGTCAGTAGTTACAAGACCTTATGCCTGAGGTATGTCATCTGTGAGGACTACGGGGAACAAACAAAACAGTGGTTCCAAGACATGTGGACATACACCATACTATGCTGTTTAGACATACAGCTTCAGGTAGTACTACAGTTCATTCAGGGGTTGGATACACCAGCAGTAACACTCAATAAGCATACATGTACTGCTGTAGCCTACAATGGGACACCCCAGTCGACACCAACAGACTACGTCAGACCATCTGGCATACTGCTTTTTCTGCCTAGCAATAGCATACACATCTTTTGCTGGGATCACAGGTAGGACACATAATACCATGACAGAAACAGTTTCCCACTTAGCTATCACACATATACAAAACTCTGACACATTCACCAACATATTCATCATCACACTCAGTCAACCTCACATAGCAATTATTGCAACAATAACATGTGGGTGTGTATCGGTTCATAGGTAGGTTATAGGCTATTGGCCCTAGGACCTATAGATGTCTAGCCATACGCTACCCTAGCCTTTGACACACAGGTAATTTCATTTCATGTGGCCCTGTCAAGCAGAGCCACAGAGGTGATTCCCGGGGTGTATTTCCTATCTCCCATACAATCATCAGGTTTATATATGACGACTGCTAATTAGGAGCTTTGTTTGCAATTGATAGGTGGTTTGCACCAGAGTATGGGATGTCTCTGAGATAGGGATCTATCCCTCCAGCATATGCTGTTTATTGAGGTGACAAGGTTTAGGTCCCTAGAGCATGTAGCTCGTAGGGATTGTGATTTGTTTATGTGGAGCATGTCCAACAGCTCTGGGTTTCACATAGCTTTGCATGTTAGGCAGAGGTCACCTCTCGGTAGACGGTATGCGACACAGTCTAGCTGTGGTTTTGTGAGACGGTCTGTATAGGGCATCTGTTTGAGGCCGGTATTACTCTTTGTGAGGTATGTCTGTGTCCTTTCCAGTTGCTCTAAATGTCTTGTGAGGTACATACCACATGGGGCATTGTACTCTATAATGGGTTTTATGTGTGAGGAGTAGAGGGGAACACTGACCTATATTTCCCTGGATGACACACCTTTTGTGATGACGTGTGCCACATAGACAGATTACATGACTTGTGTGGTACTGTGACTATCAAAGTGGAGACTACTGTCCACCTGTGTCCCATGGTCTCTTATCACACCTTTGGTGTTAAGTAGACTACCACCTATGTGGTAGTTAATGGGTACTGAGTTTTTGCAAGGAGGGATGCCAATGCAGTGTCAACATTGAGCTTGAGTCCATGGCTTTGTAACCAGGCATCTGTTGCAGTAAATATGACCCTGTCTTTCTCTCTCTCTCTCTGTATATATATGTATATATATATATATATATATATATATATATATATATATATGTGTGTGTGTGTGTGTGTGTGTGTGTATATACACACATGCATATAAACATCCATTGGTGTACATATAGATATACATATAGGCACATATACAGTTCACCTTTCATGGTGGGAATATCAAGTGTGGGTAGGTTGTGAGGTATACAGTTATGTCATAATATTGCACAGTGTTGTGCAGAATGCATTGAAGGTGTTCTCAGCCTATGTAGCTTTAGCAGGCCTCACTGTTGCAACACTGCAAACCTAAGAGCAAACAAAAAAGGGTACACCACAGCTGAAGATGACAAATAACTCCAGTCTTCACTTCAAGAGTTTAATGAAATAACACGAATGCAGGATCCAAGTGCAAACCTGACGAATCATTCCCACAGTGTTCAACCACCACATGTCATATACCAGCACTGCATGCTGTCTGGTTTGCCACACATTACAACCTACATAGAAATATGCACATAACAACCTTCAACAACATATATATATATATATATATATATATATATATATATATATATATATATATATATATATCCACCTTTCAAAAACAGTTGCATTATGTCCCTTGCTCTATGCACATGTACAGATGCTAATATATCTGACACAGACAGATCTCTCCATATGTGTGTGCCATACACACACAAGGACCACACTGTTGTACATCCATGTACCTCACGGCTGACTTGTTGGACCTTGCTGCAACATGAAGAGGTGTCACATGTGAGCACACAGTAATATTAGAGGGTGTATATATAGCTGCAAATGCTAAATTACCATACTAGCCTGGTACAGCTGTTGCCAATGCTAAGCTACACGTTAATATGACTATCATGCATTTGTTACTCTGTCACATCAATGTTTACATAACTGTATGCGCTACTCCCCCAAACAGACATTGTACACTCTGCTGTACAGAGCAAAGATAACATGGATCAGATGTTTGACATTTAATGCTGAACTACATATGTCACAGTCATATCCCACTGCACACAGCTACACACTGATTTCTCCATGGCAGTAGTTATGCAGGGCATCTGTGCATAGATATGTACTGCTGCCACATATGGATGATTTAAACTATGTAGAGTACTCTTCAAAAACATCTACCATAAATACATATCTGTTACATACCTTCCTTTGTATGTGTTTGTAGTAGTCAGTTCCGTGTGTTTTGTACACTTTGTTTTGTTTATATCTTATTTTTTTTTCAAAATATCTTTTTTCAATATATTATGTTTTTCAATATATTATATTTTTTCTATATATTTTTTTTCAATGAATATTTTTTTCAATATATTGTTTTTTTTCAATATATTTTTTTCAATACATTTTCTTTTTTTCAATATATATTTTTTATTTCAATATATTTTCTTTTTTTCAATATATTTTTGTTTTCAATATATATATTTTTTCAATATATATTTTTTCAAGATATTTTTTTCAATATATATTTTTTCAATATATTTTTTTCAATATATTTTTTTTAACATTTTTTTTTCATATATATTTCTTTTATATCTTTTTTGTTTCCTGTTGCTGTTGCTGTGGTCTGTGTCTCTCTGTGTCGCTCTGTAACACTCTCTCTCTCTCCGTTCCTGCAATGAAATGATTGCATGTGTGGACAGCCTGCTTTTATAGATATCTGCACATGTGCATGTGATGGCCTCTGTACCAATTGTTGGCCACCATTTGGCAATTGCATGCAGCCTGCTGTGTGGTACTTGCAGTACTCACTGTCATAGCAACCAAATGCTATAAATTGCTAGGTCAGGTAGGCGTAGCCCTTTTAGCTTTCCAAAGTGGGGACCATGCTTGTTTGCTGTGGACACAGTTGTGTAAGTCTGAAGTTTGGTGTACTTCTTGTATCTGATGCTAGGGGTGTAGCCAGTGATTTGAATGTTGTACTCAGACCTGAATGTTGCCACTTCCAGTACACAGTTGTCAGTGTAGAATTGTACTCACCCCTACAAATGCTAACACAAGATACATGGGAGTATCTAGTTTCTTTTCTACTTATGCAATTAGCTGCCATACATACATAGTTATTGAGATGTTTTCATTTGGCTCATGAACTGTTTGTGAACTGCTATACTGTGGCTATTAATGTACTCACTTCTGCACAGTTTGTGCTTTTTTTTGTTGACATTAGCACAGAATGCTCATGAAAACTGGACAATTCCAGTACTGAGTATGCCTGCCTACATCCTTGCTGGACCTTGAACACACAGGTATTTTGTACATTTGGGTGGGGATTGTCCTGCTATGATACTGTGTGGGGGTTGTAAAGTGCTGCTGTAACATTATTTACTGCTAAAATGGCTGGTTCTGTTATCACAGTCATGTAATGCTATTCCACAACAACTGCTGGTAAAGTTCCACAGAACAGGTTTTGTGTTATGGCATTCCTATCTTACCTTTACATTCACTCATTCTGATGCATGATATATATTTTTCAGCAACAACCCGCTGTATATCTACTGTGGCTTAGTGGTACTTCATGCAGTCTAGTGTGTCCAAGGTCCGGGGTTCGAGACTGACAGTTGTGTTTTATTTTGCTGCTGAGCAGAACAAGGGCCCTCACATGCAAGGTGACTAAGGTACTTTTAAGCAGTTGTAAGTGGCTTTGCATGGTTTATGACGCTTAGCAATACTTAACTAAGCGAAACAAGCACACACACAAAACCCGCCAACTACTGCTTAAAAGTGCTTACTCCAGCTAACCTCCGCGCTCATTTCTTTGAAAGAAAAGAAAATGGGGAGATAGGAAAGTGGTGAAAAAGGGGCACAAAGAGGGAAAGACAGTAGGGAAAACAGCCTGGGATGTGCAGAACGGGTGTAGGGAAGGTCTATAGCTGCCCATTTCTTTAACAGCAACAGCTGTGCATATACTAGTAATTTGGAGGGAAATTTGAAACCTTTCACCCCTGAGAGAGGGGTGAAGACAACGAAGTATGTTGTACTGCCAATTAAATTTCAGTTTATGTGTCCAGCGGACATGTGTGCAAAATGGGCAGCTATGTATGGGCTTAATTTTTTGTGGGAGTAGATTGCCCATTTTTTTTAAAGACGAGAGTGGAATGTGGGGTAGGGGAAGTAGGTATATTTTGGGAGGTAGGTTGGGGAGGTAAACAGACAAGACAAACAAGATGCATGCAGGGGCAGAATATGACACATGGGGTGGTTGAACACCATTGACAGGAAGGATGTTTGGAAATCGTAGCCCATGAGCCCACAGATGGCAACAGTGTGAGCTGAGATCCCCACCCATGGGCATTCACCACTGCACCTTCACAGCCCGGAGGGTGGCTGTGCTGGGGCTGTGTAGGAGGGGCAGGCTCAACAGTGAGTTGCGCCACTCTTGCCTCGAGCAGTGTAGAGTATCAGCGACTGAACGCCAATCTCTCTACGCACCACAGCCAGGACCGCTCTGAGGGTGATAGATGGCCCTCCTCCGTCACGCTTGCATGGGGACAAGCCCCATCCCCTGCAGTGCTTCCACCGAAGGTGGCACAGGACCAATGGAGGAGAAGGTCCCGGCTGGGCACTGGACTTGCTGGTGCCAGGTGCCATCGCCAGCTGAGGTGAGACAGGTGGGTCCGCTGGGACCGCCTTCCCATACATTCTATGTTATGGAGGATTTAATGATAATATGGGTTAATAGCTAACAGCATTCCAATTTAGTTGTAACAACATACAGTAGTATTCCCATTAACCCAACACACCAGAATTCCAACAGTTGAACAGCAAGCATAACACATGTATATATAGAACAACAGTGGACATTCCAACAGCGTGCAGGATTGATTGGTGGCAACAGGCCACCAGGATTGTGGTATGTGAACAGGGCACATGCATCAAAGTAAATGCAGATATTTATAAACCAATAGGACATGTGTCCCAACAAATGTTATGAGATTAGACATACCCATTGAGGTGTGAAATTGCATTGTTTATGCACATACAGTAGGGTGTAAAAAGATACCTCCATTAACAACTTATATATACTTATAGTTTACACTACATTCCTCTTGACTGCAGTTATATATCCCCTACATGTATTATTACACTAGGCAATGTTCGTTAAATTGTGATATAGGTTTTGCTAGTTCTTGATATATACCTGACCTATATCTGACATACAAACTGTCCTGGATGCAGATGTTACTGCAACATATTTATATATTTCATTTATATTTATATATCTACATATCTGGACGTGTTCAGGTGACATTATCAGGTATATGTTAACAGCCCCCTACATTTCTAGCAGCACACTGACATTTCTGGGGAACACAATAACAAGCTACTTATGTGCCAGATTAACCTGTACATGCCAGCCATGAACCGACAGTTGAGGACTGTATATATGCTTAACAGCTACTGGCACTCCCTTCATCCACTTTATATGGGCCTACCCATGTGTGGGTTGACTGCGCTTAATACAACATTACCATTTCTATAATGCAAGGGTACAACAACATATCGAAGAAAGTGACACGGACACACTCCAGGAATTATACCTTTATTAATTACATTACACACTTTTCTAGTAGCTCTCTCATTTATTTGATATATCAGTGCATGCAGAGGTCTTTTATTCAAGACATATTATACCTTTATTAATGGGTTACAACACCTTTTCATGCTGTCTCACTTATTTTATATAACAGTACATGCAGAGAAGTTATTCAACACTTATTATACCTTTATTAATGGGTTACAACACTCTTTTTCAGGCTCTCTCACTTCTTTTATATGACAACACATGCAGAATAATTACTAGCCTTAGCAGCCTATCTGCATAGGCTTGCTGATTCGCAGCACGGACACCTGCAGCTGTGAAGTAAATGAAGGGATATTGAGACATACCTATCCATAATATAGACTATAATAGCAATTCTTACATACTTCATTCCATGGCTACATACTCAGTAATGGGGCATGTTCCATTTCACGGGCCTCCTGTATCCACTGGTTCAGTCAGTCCTCCTTGTGTCTCTTCAGGTCTGAGTAGCGGTGTCTGACCTGCTCACCAGTCTGAGGGATGCCTGTGGCACTGGTGAGATCATGTGCTAGATGGTTCCAGGCTTCCGCTTGTACTCAGTGCCATGAAATTGGCCCTGCAGGAGTCTTGCTTCATGATGATGGATGAGGAGCCAAACCATTACTTTTGACTCCTCAATGCCCCACCATTGCGCAAAATGATAGCCCTCTCCAACACCGGCCATACTGTCTGCAGATGGGAGCTACAACCAGGTATGGCAATTATTCCCGCCTATGGAGCTTAAATATGCCTCATTTCTTGCACTTATTTGTGATTGGCCGATTTTGAAAAATCTCAGCTAAAAGCAAACCTGCTTAGCAATGGGTAAACTTCCATTGATATATATGAGTGTGTTGGAAATGCATCCATATTTAAAGCTGTCATGGCTTAGTGGTTTAGTACTGTGATTATGGTGCACAGTATCCCGGTTTGAGGCCTGTCATTGCTTTTTATTTTACTACTGGCCAGACCGGCTAGGAGGTGTGGCTGTGTTTAGCCAACTTTGCTCAACTTTGCCCAATGTTGCTCGACGTTGCTCTATGTTGTTTCACGCTACCAGATGTTGCCCGATGTTGCCCAGCGCTGCTTAGTTAGCGCAGCTCGGAACATGTTTTGTTTACGCTAGTTGGCGCGATGCACAGCTCCATGCAAAACTATTGTGCTAGTTAAAGCAGTGCTAAGCTATGCATATATTTTTTGAAACGGACAAATGTCCATGATTAATGAAATGTTCACATACCATTATTTAGTGGGTGTTGTTATATGGAATTATAGGGTTGGGGAGATAGAAAGTGATGACACATTCATATGTTACATTGATTTACATTTATAATAGGTACACAATTAAGTTGAGGCTGATGTTTCAAAATAATTTTATTTGACTGTCAAGCTACACCTGTTACAAATACATCACTATCCTACTTATTTTGAATTTGATCAGATACATCATCCTGCTACACTTTGATGACAGGACAGGGGACAACTATGGTTGTTTAGTCTGTCAGATAATCATTCATTCTATCTGCAAATTGTTTACTGTGATCACCATATACATCATTTGGCTAGACATTCCAGATTCTGACACACTGAAATCAGTTTGGTATATTAAGTTGTACTTCCCACATGCATTTAGTTCTGTAGAAACACACTGGGGCTAATATATTCAGGGTTATTACTACTTTATTTATTCATACATGACCCTTTCTGTCAGTCTCACACTTCCTGCAAATTCACAGTTCAGGTTGCTACTTCTAGGCTTTGTTCACATGTTAGACTAGTGGTGATTCAAACACTTTCCAACAGCCTCACTTCTGTCATGATTCAGCATTTCAACAGGGGATATATCTCACATGTGACTACCTCAGATTCTGAAGCTGTACTCTTGAGACTACTGCAGGTTACACTATATTTAATTAATGGTGGGACATCTGTATTACAGCACTGTTTAATTCTATCAATTATATTTCCAGTTACACTTGCATACTGATGAACTTGTTGCAGCCATACCTGCAGACTTTCCAATCTTGCTTGCACATTATATTACTTTTAATCAATACACTGCAGTGTTCTGATACATGCTACAGTATAATATTTATTTACAAGTACTGGGTGGGGTTACTAACCTGCACGGTGGCACATCCGCACCAGCCTACGGGCATGCATCTCGCGATTCATAGAGCGGACACCTGCAGCTGTAATACAAAAGAAGTAATATTGGACTACACATCTCCATGGTATCAGCTAGTTGAAATCCTTACATACATAAGTAAAATGTAACTTACTCAGTAGTGGGGCGTTGGGCATATCCGGGCCTCCTGGATCCATTCGGACAACTGGTCTTGCTTGCGTCGTTTCAAGTCCGCATGGTGGTGACGGACCTGCTCACCAGTGCGTGGAATGCCAGTAGCACTGGTCAGATCACGAGCCAACTGGTCCCATGCCTCTGCCCTATATGCTCCCCATGAGACCTGGCCCTGCATGAGTTGGGCCTCGTGATGATGGACAAGGAGCCAGACCATGTATCTGGACTCCTCAACGCCCCAACGCTGTGCTCAAAAGCAACGTCCCTCACCTACTCCACTGATTCTGACTGCAGCTCTGATCTACAATCGTTTCTGCTGTGTATTCCCGCCTATGGGGCTTATATATGCCGATTTTCCCACACATTTCTCTGATTGGCCATTTTGGAATTGTATCTACTTCACTGAAAATGCTTTATCATGCTCCATTCTGGATTTTATCCCATATATATGCTATTTCTGCATTTCTAGGTATTGCTGTCATGGCTTAGTGGTTTAGTACCTTGACTCTAGTGCATGGTATCCTGGGTTTGAATCTGACAACTGATTTTTGATTTTCCTGACAGAAATGAGTTGAGACCTGTCAATCAAACATGCCAAAAGCACTTTTAAGCATTTAAAACCAGGTCTGCGCCGTTTATGGAGCTAACACATGCGCACTGGCAGTTAGCTTGTGGGAGCGCCGCGCAAATGGTGTGCGCTGGGATAAACCTTAATTGGCTAGTGACACGCATGTTCAGCTAAACACAGCTAGTTGCAAACAGTTTCACTCTGTTAAACCGATGCCTAGCAACAGGCACACAGTTTGCAGCTTTTTAAACACTACTCAGCTACGGGCACTCCGTCTCACAGCAGCTTAGCTATCAGTACATTTCTGACTATTTTTGTTATTGTGTTACTTCAGAATATATGCTCCGTTTCATTCCATTTTACAAAAGGGAATACATTTACATGTGTACAATACTGTCAGGGGGCTTTTTAGTGCTTATTTACAAAAAAAAAAAAAAAGGCTGTTGTGGGGGCTCGAACCCTGCCTGCCTACTCTTAGGCCGGCAACTCTACCGCTAAGCTATTACTTCTTGGCTTACTTTGCATATTTAGTTCTTATATCCTTTTCCACTGATTGCTAACTGTGATTGCGCTAGTAGCACACCAGCGCACAGGCGCACACAGTAGCTTTTAAACATTTACGGGGTTTTAAAAAAAAGGTTTTAATTTAATTTTATTACATCTCTTCACTTTATACAGTGATGGTCTATCGGGGCATGTGTTGTGTAGTGTGTTTATGCACATTTCCATGGCCTCTCTCGTGGCTGTTTACTTTCAGCCATTCTAGTCTTCCGGGGGCGTGTCCGCTTGCAGGGCTTAGCCTACTGACACGCCCCCTACTCTCTTACACGGACCGTGTAAGAGTTACTAGTGTGATTCAGCATGCCTCATGCACCTCATGCATATGCATGACATGCTGGCATCACACAGTTTCACTGCAGCCTCCGTGTAAGAGTTATAACTCTTACACGGAGGCTTCCTGAATCTGGCCCATTATGTTTTTCAATATATTATATTTTTTCTATATATTTTTTTTCAATGAATATTTTTTTCAATATATTGTTTTTTTTCAATATATTTTTTTCAATACATTTTCTTTTTTTCAATATATATTTTTTATTTCAATATATTTTCTTTTTTTCAATATATTTTTGTTTTCAATATATATATTTTTTCAATATATATTTTTTCAAGATATTTTTTTCAATATATATTTTTTCAATATATTTTTTTCAATATATATTTTCTTAACATTTTTTTTTTCATATATATTTCTTTTATATCTTTTTTGTTTCCTGTTGCTGTTGCTGTGGTCTGTGTCTCTCTGTGTCTCTCTGTGTTGCTCTGTAACACTCTCTCTCTCTCTCCGTTCCTGCAATGAAATGATTGCATGTGTGGACAGCCTGCTTTTATAGATATCTGCACATGTGCATGTGATGGCCTCTGTACCAATTGTTGGCCACCATTTGGCAATTGCATGCAGCCTGCTGTGTGGTACTTGCAGTACTCACTGTCATAGCAACCAAATGCTATAAATTGCTAGGTCAGGTAGGCGTAGCCCTTTCAGCTTTCCAAAGTGGGGACCATGCTTGTTTGCTGTGGACACAGTTGTGTAAGTCTGAAGTTTGGTGTACTTTTTGTATCTGATGCTAGGGGTGTAGCCAGTGATTTGAATGTTGTACTCAGACCTGAATGTTGCCACTTCCAGTACACAGTTGTCAGTGTAGAATTGTACTCACCCCTACAAATGCTAACACAAGATACATGGGAGTATCTAGTTTCTTTTCTACTTATGCAATTAGCTGCCATACATACATAGTTATTGAGATGTTTTCATTTGGCTCATGAACTGTTTGTGAACTGCTATACTGTGGATATTAATGTACTCACTTCTGCACAGTTTGTGTTTTTTTTTTGTTGACATTAGCACAGGATGCTCATGAAAACTGGACAATTCCAGTACTGAGTATGCCTGCCTACATCCTTGCTGGACCTTGAACACACAGGTATTTTGTACATTTGGGTGGGGATTGTCCTGCTATGATACTGTGTGGGGGTTGTAAAGTGCTGCTGTAACATTATTTACTGCTAAAATGGCTGGTTCTGTTATCACAGTCATGTAATGCTATTCCACAACAACTGCTGGTAAAGTTCCACAGAACAGGTTTTGTGTTATGGCATTCCTATCTTACCTTTACATTCACTCATTCTGATGCATGATATATATTTTTCAGCAACAACCCACTGTATATCTACTGTGGCTTAGTGGTACTTCATGCAGTCTAGTGTGTCCAAGGTCCGGGGTTCGAGACTGACAGTTGTGTTTTATTTTGCTGCTGAGCAGAACAAGGGCCCTCACATGCAAGGTGACTAAGGTACTTTTAAGCAGTTGTAAGTGGCTTTGCACGGGTTTGCGTGACGCTTAGCAATACTTAACTAAGCGCAAACAAGCGCACACTCGCGCAAACCCGCCAACTACTGCTTAAAAGTGCTTACTCCAGCTAACCTCCGCGCTCATTTCTTTGAAAGAAAAGAAAATGGGGAGATAGGAAAGTGGTGAAAAAGGGGCACAAAGAGCGAAAGACAGTAGGGAAAACAGCCTGGGATGTGCAGAACGGGTGTAGGGAAGGTCTATAGATGCCCATTTCTTTAACAGCAACAGCTGTGCATATACTAGTAATTTGGAGGGAAATTTGAAACCTTTCACCCCTGAGAGAGGGGTGAAGACAACGAAGTATGTTGTACTGCCAATTAAATTTCAGTTTATGTGTCCAGCGGACATGTGTGCAAAATGGGCAGCTATGTATGGGGCGTAATTTTTTGTGGGAGTAGATTGCCCATTTTTTTTTTAAGACGAGAGTGGAATGTGGGGTAGGGGAAGTAGGTATATTTTGGGAGGTAGGTTGGGAAGGTAAACAGACAAGACAAACAAGATGCATACAGGGGCAGAATATGACACATGGGGTGGTTGAACACCATTGACGGGGAAGGATGTTTGGAAATCGCAAGCCCATGAGCCCACAGATGGCAACAGTGTGACTGAGATCCCCACCGATGGGCATTCACCACTGCACCTTCACAGCCCGGAGGGTGGCTGTGCTGGGGGCTGTGTAGGAGGGGCAGGCTCAACAGTGAGTTGCGCCACTCTTGCCTCGAGCTTGTGTAGAGTATCAGCGACTGAACGCTCAATCTCTCTACGCACCACAGCCAGGACCGTTCTGAGGGTGATAGATGGCCCTCCTCCGGTCACGCTTGCATGGGGGGACAAGCCCCATCCCCTGCAGTGCTTCCACCTGAAGGTGGCACAGGACCAATGGAGGAGAAGGTCCCGGGCTGGGCACTGGACTTGCTGGTGCCAGGTGCCATCGCCAGCTGAGGTGAGACAGGTGGGTCCGCTGGGACCGGCCTTCCCATACATTCTATGTTATGGAGGATTTAATGATAATATGGGTTAATAATAGCCAACAGCATTCCAATTTAGTTGTAACAACATACAGTAGTATTCCCATTAACCCAACACACCAGAATTCCCACAGTTGAACAGCAAGCATAACACATGTATATATAGAACAACAGTGGACATTCCAACAGTGTGCAGGATTGATTGGTGGCAACAGGCCACCAGGATTGTGGTATGTGAACAGGGCACATGCATCAAAGTAAATGCAGATATTTATAAACCAATAGGACATGTGTCCCAACAAATGTTATGAGATTAGACATACCCATTGAGGTGTGAAATTGCATTGTTTATGCACATATAGTAGGGTGTAAAAAGATACCTCCATTAACAACTTATATATACTTATAGTTTACACTACATTCCTCTTGACTGCAGTTATATATCCCCTACATGTATTATTACACTAGGCAATGTTCGTTAAATTGTGATATAGGTTTTGCTAGTTCTTGATATATACCTGACCTATATCTGACATACAAACTGTCCTGGATGCAGATGTTACTGCAACATATTTATATATTTCATTTATATTTATATATCTACATATCTGGACGTGTTCAGGTGACATTATCAGGTATATGTTAACAGCCCCCTACATTTCTAGCAGCACACTGACATTTCTGGGGAACACAATAACAAGCTACTCATGTGCCAGATTAACCTGTACATGCTGGCCATGAACCGACAGTTGAGGACTGTATATATGCTTAACAGCTACTGGCACTCCCTTCATCCACTTTATATGGGCCTACCCATGTGTGGGTTGACTGCGCTTAATACAACATTACTATTTCTATAATGCAAGGGTACAACAACATATCGAAGAAAGTGACACGGACACACTCCAGGAATTATACCTTTATTAATTACATTACACACTTTTCTAGTAGCTCTCTCATTTATTTGATATATCAGTGCATGCAGAGAGGTCTTTTATTCAAGACATATTATACCTTTATTAATGGGTTACAACACCTTTTCATGCTGTCTCACTTATTTTATATAACAGTACATGCAGAGAAGTTATTCAACACTTATTATACCTTTATTAATGGGTTACAACACTCTTTTTCAGGCTCTCTCACTTCTTTTATATGACAACACATGCAGAATAATTACTAGCCTTAGCAGCCTATCTGCATAGGCTTGCTGATTCGCAGCATGGACACCTGCAGCTGTGAAGTAAATGAAGGGATATTGAGACATACCTATCCATAATATAGACTATAATAGCAATTCTTACATACTTCATTCCATGGCTACATACTCAGTAATGGGGCATGTTCCATTTCACGGGCCTCCTGTATCCACTGGTTCAGTCAGTCCTCCTTGTGTCTCTTCAGGTCTGAGTAGCGGTGTCTGACCTGCTCACCAGTCTGAGGGATGCCTGTGGCACTGGTGAGATCATGTGCTAGATGGTTCCAGGCTTCCGCTTTGTACTCAGTGCCATGAAATTGGCCCTGCAGGAGTCTTGCTTCATGATGATGGATGAGGAGCCAAACCATTACTTTTGACTCCTCAATGCCCCACCATTGCGCTCGAAAATGATAGCCCTCTCCAACACCGGCCATACTGTCTGCAGATGGGAGCTACAACCAGGTATGGCAATTATTCCCGCCTATGGAGCTTAAATATGCCTCATTTCTTGCACTTATTTGTGATTGGCCGATTTTGAAAAATCTCAGCTAAAAGCAAACCTGCTTAGCAATGGGTAAACTTCCATTGATATATATGAGTGTGTTGGAAATGCATCCATATTTAAAGCTGTCATGGCTTAGTGGTTTAGTACTGTGATTATGGTGCACAGTATCCCGGGTTCGAGGCCTGTCATTGCTTTTTATTTTACTACTGGCCAGACCGGCTAGGAGGTGTGGCTGTGTTTAGCCAACTTTGCTCAACTTTGCCCAATGTTGCTCGACGTTGCTCTATGTTGCTCTACGCTACCAGATGTTGCCCGATGTTGCCCAACGTTGCGCTAGTTAGCGTGGTGCGCAGCTCCGCGTGAACATGTTTTGTTTGCGCTAGTTGGCGCGATGCACAGCTCCATGCAAAACTATTGTGCTAGTTAAAGCAGTGCTAAGCTATGAGCAATTATACTTAACTGTGCTTAATACTAGTAAACGTTGCTTAGCAGTGCTTCACATTGCTTAAGATACATTACTTATGCATTTGTCAGTATGCATGACAATTCCACCTTCTTATATATATATAAAATATCATTCACTACCACATAGGCCATTTCAATGCATTTTACTGTAATTTAAAAGATAAATGCCAGGAATTCTTTTTATGCACACATTTCATACAGAAAATAGAAAGGGGAGTGGCCGGACTCAAACCGGGGATGCCTCCTCTATTGTGTGAGGGCTCGACCACTATGCTATTGCTATTTGGCTTAATTTGCATATAAGTAGTTTATTATCCTCTTCAATGTCTACACTACTAACTGTAGCTAAGCAATGGGCAAACCCACACATACACGCGCAAATACGGGCAGCTATACCGGGAATAATAAAAAAAAAAAAAAAAAAAAAAAAAGGAAAGCTTCACATTTTAAATGTGTACAGGGATTTAGAATGTGGGGGAGTGTAGTGTTGGGTATGTAGACATTTGAGCGGACTCGCTCATTTCAATTGACATTTGCAGTTTAGGCACTTGCAGGGGCATGGATATTTGAACTGCTCGGCAGTCTGACACACCCCCTGCACTCGTGCACGTTCCGTGTTAGCCTTAGAGTTGAGTCAGCGCACCCTCATGAATATGCATGACGCGCTGACATCATGCTCTTAGACTGCAGTTTCCGTGTAAGACTTAGTTAGTCTTATACGGAGGATTAGTGAATCCCGGCCTCTATCTATTTAAAGCTCTTAATTTAAGCAGACATTTTATATTCTCTGCATCATTTAAGCCTGGCCAAAATCGTGCATTTAAACAAAGTTGCCAAAGCAATTCTGCTTTCTCCAGTAAAAGAGGCCAGGCACCTCCACGTTCTGTCATAATTAATGTTTATAAAACAACAAATTTGAAAACATGCTCAGGACTAACAATAATATATCTTGCTAAAGCATTTGTTTCTTTCTCTAGATGAATAGTGCTCACTCATTCTGTTTTTTAATTTGCGTTCAGATTTCCCTACATAGAAACATGAACAATGGGAACAATAATAATAACAATAATATAATTATTCAGAACACTGCAAAGACCGAGGATGCAAACAACTCCAGTAGATGTACAGCCACAAATAATTCCAAACAAATAAAAGGCAGGCACTTCTGGTATTTAATGCCACTAGTTTATTATGTATGTTTTTGTCACAACACTTCATTAGAAATGAACACCGGAACTAAAATCACACCCCTATTTATATCTGCACTCAAACTGAGTAGCCTCAAAGCTATTGCATCCTCGGTCTTTGGAATGTTCTCAGTGTTTTAGTGACCGAGGATACCCCTCTTTGATTCACAATAATATAATCATTTTATATATATATATTTATTATTATGATATAATAATAATATAAATAAATATATATATATATATATTATATATTATATTATATATTATCATATTATTATTATATAATAATAATATAATATTAAAAAAATTCTCATGTTTTCCTTACTACATTTAGCAATAATAGCTATATGATTAGGAACATTCTTTATAAGAACTGGGAAATTTTGCAGAGAGAAAACACCTTAAGGGACAGTTTGGGTGCTTCATTTTTGTCTACAAAAAAGGACAAAATTTAAAGTCAGCCTTTGAACACATTGTGCCTACTTGTAAAATTGGTTATATGCATAAATGTGGTTCATGTGTATTTTGTCACTATATTCTTGAAACTAGTGAGACATTCATTAATAAATATAAGGTGAGCATAAAGGGTAGACCTAACTGTAATACTAGTAAGATAATGTATTGTGCTATCTGTTCCCATTGTTCATGCTTCTGTGTAGGGAAATCTGAACACAGATTAAAAAACAGAATGAATGAGCACCTTAGTGACATTCATCTAGGGGAAAGAAACAAATGCTTTAGCAAGGCATATTATTGCTAGTCTTGGGCATGGTTTCAAATTTCTTATTTTACAAACATTAATTTTGTCAGAATGTGGAGGTGCCTGGCCTTTTCACTGGAGAAAGCAGAATTGCTTTGGCAGCTTCGTTTAAATGCACAATTCTGGCCAGGGTTAAATGATGCAGAGTATATAAAATGTCTGTTTAAATTAAGAGCTTTTAATATAGCTATCATTGCTAAATGTAGTAAGGAAAGCATGAGAAATTTTTTCTCTTTATCTGAATTTTAGCCTTAGAATGTTACTATTGTGTATAACAATGTTACATTTATTTTATGAGTAAAAAGAAAAAAGGGGGCGTCCTTTTACTATTCTTTCTTTTACTGTGCCTTTTTTGCTATGCTTGGTTTTGTCAGGCTATTTCATGCATTAAGGGTATATTCTGAATTTTAGCTGTGATTGGTTTAAGAGTATTTGAGAAGCCTAATAGAAGTTTGTTCATTTATCTGATGAAGTTCCTTTTTATTTGTTAGTGGAACGAAAGCGCTTATCCTTTTGGATTATTTTTAACTGCTGTGTTGCTTCTTTATGTACTGCATTTGGCTGAAGCAGTTTTTAGATGTACTACTTGGAATTAAAAGCATTTTGGAGTGTGGAAGCCTGCTTTTGCCCTGCTTTCAGAAAAGCAGAAGACAATCTGGTGAAGAAGATTTGTGACAGGCAGGAAGAAGGCAAGAGGAAACGAGGATGTCCAGCAAAGAGGTGGAAAGATTGTGTGAGAGAAGATCTTTGACAGTCAAGTATGAGTGTTGAAGAAAGCAGGAGTGTTCACTAAATCAAGAACAATGGTGACAAGTTAACACAATAACCTGAACCCATGAAGATAATGGGGAAAAGGGGGTTGATGATGATGCTGATGACGATGATGATCTATCTCTACAGCTGCTTGTCTGGAGGATGAGGTGGACAGAGGCTGAACAATTGTAGCTGTGCTGGAAATGATGTCATGCTACAAGTTCTTAAAACCTATGTACAGTTTGTGGTGAGAAAGGATACTAGCCAGACTTTACATGTTCGGATGTGGCACTGACCATGAATAAATAATGTGAGGGGACACAGTTACCCATTACAGCAGTGTCGTAAGTGTGATACCAACATTGCATGCCTTGCCAAGGCAGAGCACATTCCATAGCAGCAGAGTGACTGTTCATGAGGGCACCTGGGAGCAACAGGCTGACAGATCCAGAGGAGCCTTTTGTGTTCCTATGGGGGGGATATAGGTTCTGGGATTATTTCAGGAGGGGAGGACACTGACATAAGAATGTATCCACCCATATGTGTAGCAGCAGTTTGTGTACCAGGTCAGTACTTATCACACCAAATTTGTGTACACTTGCACAGCTTATAGGTACTGTAGGCTGACCAAAGCAACTTTTGGCTACACATTGTTTTAGACACATCAGATACCCAATCATGTTAGGATGGCAGCAGAACTAGGTTGAGTTTGTGTGTAACATCTCGCCTTGACATTCTTAGGATGCATGTCACAGGGTAAGGTTTTCATACAGGTATCCATGTTTGGTCTGGTGTGTGTTTAGTTGTGTATTCACAAGCTAGAACAGTAAAACCTTTACAGGTTAATTCACAACAACAGACTGATGTTGGCACATGTGCTGGGATTGATGACAATAACAAAGAACAGATACCCAAGTCACAATCTCATGACACAGTGGTGCTGTCTGTCTCCATCCTGATTGTATAGCTTGATTCAGGTTGGCAACACATGAGAACTCATCATCCCCAATAGTATATATATAACTGAGGCAGCAAATTCACACACACTGCATCTAAAGTAGGTATACCCATTATTTTGCAGACTCTCAGTGGGTGCCCCATGCATCAAGTCACAGGTTGCCCTTGTCATGGAGGCAGCAGTTTCACTCAATCAGGATATTTGGTGCAGTATCATCTAGGAAAATCTACTCCAGTCCAGAATGGTGTGCATCTTGTTGCATTGTTATGAGATATCTGTGAGAACATGGAGGCCAGAGAGACAGAAATGATTGATCTCCAGAGGTCTCTGGTGGTAGACAATGCTTCAATGTAAGTTTCCATGCAGACAATTGCCACTGTCACTGTGATGCTGTGAGGTATTACCAGCTATGCCAGGAGAAGTAGGCAGTAGATGTGTAACATATGCCAGCACAGCTAGCTGGAAATTTGTAAAGACTTATATGTCATTTGTATATCAAACTCATTTGTACAGATGCTTGTGTTGAAAAATGTATTTGTAAAGCTGCTTGTGTTAAAAGTGTAACAGCAGTGTGCCATACTGGACAGAAAAGGAAGTATACATGTATTATTATAACTGTTTAAATGTATATGTTTTAACAGAGGATACTGGAAGACTAGAGGTTAATCTCTATCCACCTGACTTTGAAAATATTCTGAAATTAAATTAATGGGTCTAGGGCCATAAAAATTGCATCTTACAGTTCTCATTGCAGCCAGAGGCAACAGATCTGTAATAGGAAACTGTCTACATTGTCTTTGAAGTGAGCTTATTGCTACTCTGAAAGGATGGAAGTTTGAAATTGTTTTATGACTTCCAGGAGCTGCAGCAGATCTTAGCAAGGCTCTGTGTGTGTGTATTATTGACGGATATTTGCTAAATCCTGACAGCTTCTAGCCAAGCGGGAACCTGACGTCAGATAACCAGATGTATGTGATGTCATTCTGTAAGCCATCACTAAACATGATATTTTAATTTTAGGTGAAACTGAAGTCTCACTGGAGTCTGTTTTTGAAACCTGACTGAGAAGGACCCCTCATGTACTTCATCTTTCCTTGCTCTAGTATGTGATCAGGGAATAGTAATTCTTTAGATCAGTCAGAAAAATATGGTAAGATTAGTCACGTACTGTTTTTCTGTATCTGTGTGAATCTATCCATCTATCCATCTGTGTTATTTTATTGAAACTCTGGTGTTTATTGTAAATAGATATTTAGTATTTTCATGTTGTTTTATTATTTATTATTAAATATATTTAAACTTTTCATTGTGGCTGGTCCTTTAGATAATATTTTAACTTTTGCGAGTACTTATATTTATTCGGTGACACTGCTGCCACTCCTGAAAGCCTTGCTGTTTGGTCAGCATTAATATTTGTATTAATATTAATTTCACTCAGTATAATTGGGTACCCTTGTAAGAGCCTTAGAGTAGCTAACTTTGGAGTGTCTGATAGTGCTGGTGGTGTAACTATCTTATAGTCTGGGCAGAAGGGGGCATAGCTAATAAATCTGTGCCAGCCAGGGGTGGCTTGTGCTATAGGACTGCAGCCCTCCCACCTAAAAAAAAATAAAAATAGAACAGAGAAACACAAAATCAAAAACGGTAAAATTCCCAGAAGTGTACACATGCGCACTTGCTTCCAGACTACTTTCCCAGCAGTCTAGATAGGGGGAAAGGCATCTCAGCCCCAAGATGCCCAGCCGTCTGTGCGGTGCTGACATCACAAAATGGAGGCACTCCAGACTGCAGCAGTCGCAGGCAGGACCAATCGGGAATTTGGACTGCAAGGAATACTTTGGGATGGACCAATTGCGAAAGGAATACTGGCTGTTCGGATTCAATCGCAAAACAAATACTGACTGTTCAGATATCGGCAGCAGGGGAGCAGTTATTTATTTAGCTTGTCAGTGGAACTATTCAGATATCGGAGGCAAGGTAAGCAGTGTGTGCATGTGTGTGCGTGTGTATGTGTGTGTGTGTGTATAATGCCCCAGTTGCTATATACTGGTGGCTAGAGCAGACTCATGGTGGTGTGGTAGGGAATACCTCAGGCTTGAACCCTGTACCTTGTATGCAGGTGTTAAGGGCCTGAATTCCATACCCACCACCCTTTGTAAAAAATTTGCAGAAAATACATAGTAACACAACCTTTTATTCTAGCAATTTTCTAAGTTTATAAGATGAATATTTGAAATTAGTCCCTATTTTTGGGACTGTATTCCCCCATTATTGGCTTTGTCCAGGTTTTGTGTGCTAAGGTTGACAGCTATGGCAAGAACTGAATTCACTGAATGTTTGAGGGCTATATTCCCTAATTACTGGGTTTGTCCAGGTGTTTTGTACTAAGAGGTTGACAGCTATGGTGAGAACTGAATTCACTAAATCATAGCCATTTAAGTTTTAGTCGTCCTCTCTTTCACAAAGCAGCTGATTTGGCATAGTGGTATGTTGCTCTGACTGTTTTGCACAGGGACCTTGGCAGTAAAATGTATGGTGGTAACACAGCAATAATCTTTCACAAAGCAGCTGATTTGGCGTAGTGGTATGTTGCTCTGACTGTTTTGCACAGGGACCTTGGCAGTAAAATGTATGGTGGTAACACAGAATTTTATTCTAGCAACTTTCCAAGATTATACATGCAATGCTTAATGTGTCCCTGGTTTTTGGGCTTTTGCCCCCCCCCCCCAATAAATTTTGGCTTTTTCCAGATTTCTTGTGCTGCGAAGTTGAGATGCAGTTGAGTATTGAGTAGATTTTACAAGGAGCTGAGAGCTGCAGGGGAAGAGAAGTTTAGTGCTGCTTATGCTGAGTTGGCTTGCATTGTTAATATCACAACAGGTTGTGTGCTTGCTTTTGATGCACAAAACTGTGGGTTCTACTCCCACAATGGGGTGGATGCTGCTGTACTGAGGATGTCCTCCTTGGTGAAGATACTAACTATGAGCCTGTTATCAGTTTGCCATCCATTTCCTCTTGTGATATTATTAGCTTATCATTTTTTAATGTAATATAGGCAATTTATTCCTCAGGGGCAACAAACACTTTATTTTTCGATGAAACCATGAAATATAAAGGTGTTTGCTAGCAGCAAACTCTTCATTAGTTACAGATTTCTTTAATGTGGAATTATTTACATGACTTTTACTTCTTCAGAGATTGTGCATATTTACTGATAATGGACAGTAGAATTGTGCATATTTATTGATAATGGACTGTAGAATTGTGCATATTTACTGATAATGGACTGTAGAATTGTGCATATTTACTGATAATGATGGACTGTATAATTGTGCATATTTACTGATAATGGTGGACTGTAGAATTGTGCATATTTACTGATAATGGTGGACTGTATAAGTCTGAATAGACTTTTATGATGGAAATGTTCTGAACTGGGCAGTTTTGTCATTATGGGTGCACACGTTTTGTTTTATTGCTTACTGGAAAAATGTTCAAAACAAATTTAAACAGCCCTCTAACAACTGTACTGTATTGTACAAGGAATATAATTTAGTACAATTAGGAAGGTGTATCAAAGAGCACATGTATGTTTCATATGCAAGGGGCCTATGATTTGAAAACAGCCCAAAATTAATCTTTGTCTGCCACTGGCAAAATGTATTTTCTTTGAATGTGGGTTTCAATGCGGTTTCAATGAATGTGAGCTTCAAGGGCAGAGAAGTTTTAATGCTAAGTTTGTTTTCATTGTGAGACTGCATTGCTTTGTTTAGCAGATGTCTTAGTGTCTGTGCTGTAAAATGCAAAATAAAACTTTCAAATTAAGTCCAAATCATCATAGAAGTAAAGCAGTATGCACATTAGTGTTTATAGGTAAATGGAGTGAAATAGCCAAGTAATGGATCATTGGAATGGCTGCAGAGGCTCCATTTGACCATGATTTTGTGAAGGGGAAGGGCGGCAAAGTCAGACAGGCCCAGCTGAACTATACCTCCCAACTGTCCAGATTTTCAAAGAATGAATAGATTTTTGCTTCTTATTTTTGGTTTGTTCCTCATAAAATTTATAGTTTTCTGGCAAATCATTTAGGAATTAAGTCACTAAATAATGATACACTGAGATTCAGACTTCATGACCTTCAGAAAAATGCTTGCTAAAGTAAGACCTGTTATTCTATCAACTGTCTCAGTTTATACAAGAGCAATTTTTAGTACTGTTTATATGTTCCCCCAATATATTTGGCCTTGTCCAGATTTATTGCATTAACAGGTTGAGAGGTACATGCAAATAAATTGCTTTATAGAATTAGGCATAGCCAACCTGTCAACTTTCCCCGATTTTGGCTTAAAATGTTGCTCTTCCCCCTAATAATCCCTCCGCAAAATAGCAATTTTGGAAGAAAACATGGAGGGTTTACAATTAAGAAATAACTGTAATAATCAAAGTTATAGATTACTTTTATTTCAGAAATGCATGTAGATTATTTTGTTTTGTCAGCTGCTCAAGTTAGCAGTACTAATATTAAAGTGTCCCTTCTTTGACAGGTTCCCAGCTGTATTGTGTGGCTATTTTATATTTTTGCATCACATTTTTGGTCCATTTTTCATAAAATTGTGTATTTTTTTGGCAAATTAGTGACAACTCATTAAAGACTGAAGTTAGAAAATAATGACAGACATTTGAGTTTCAGATTTCATACCCTTCAGAAAATTCCTACTAATGCAAGACCTATTCTATTATCTTTCTAAGTTTATAAGAGCAATATTTAAAAATTGTCCTTATTTTTGGGCCTTTGTCCCACTTCTATGTATGGCTTTGTCCAGATTTCTTGCTCTGAGGTTGAGAGGTATGACAAATATGTCAGGGCCATCACAGTCAGCCAGAGACATTTCAAATTGTGACATACTTGTTGCACCCCACTTCCCCATGTAGTGACTCTGGATGTGTCCATCCAAGCAAGGCAAGGAGTGGGTATGCAGTGTAAATGTGCAGAGTGTCCCGCCATCCAAGGCAGACACAAGTACTACAGTGGCTTTTCATCTGTCCTTGATTTTGCAGAATGGTCTGGTTTCTGTCATATTTTTGTACTGTTGATTTATGCTTATTACTCAGAAAGTGCCTGTTGCTCTGTGTTTAAGTAACAATGCTTTAATAACCATACGGTAAGCTTGTCTGAGATCGTAAGATGCAAGTAAGCTTTAATAAGCATACTGTTAAAGAATTGCCAACATTGAAAGCCTTTCTGTTATTGCCATGCAGAGAATACTTAACTAGATAATGTATAAGCCTTGGGTATTGAAGGACAGGATTACATTATTTTAAAAAGCTCATTACACTTGTTGGAGACTTCCAGTCATCTCTACAGGCTTTACCCGTTAACTAAACAGAATGCCAATCATGTATGGTCCATAACCTGTACAGTAATCCTTTAAGCAATGTATCTTGAGCTTGTTTGCTTTTCATTTTTTACTTTGAACATGTTTTCCTCATGAAACAAGTAGATAGTTGTCAGGCAGCAGGTCTTTTTTGGATAAGAAACATTTTTACAAGTGGGGGCATCACAGAGATTTTTACTTTCAGCATGTTACTTGGTACTTTTTATAAAGCTGAATATAAATTATAATTAGAACTGCAGTGCAAGGAGAAGTAGTTTGAGTTGAGTGCTGCTTGTTTTTCTTATACTTGATTTTGACTGGCATTCCAGTAATGTATTTAAAAAGTAATTTATTTTTTCATGCTTCACAACCTTTTGTTTTCATCTAGATATTAAGTAAGCTATCATGCAGCCAATGCATTGAAAGATTTTTATTCTTCTACACTTATTTTTGTCTTGATTGGACTCTCATAATGACGGTTTGGCACCCAGGGCAGCGTATTTAATTAAAGTTAGTTTTTGTGGTTTTGAGCATAGCTCCTCCCCTTTCTAATTGGCCACACCCCTTCCCATTGACCCCACCCATTCAGCTGTCTCCTGCAGCCCCCCCTTTGATTTGAAGTCACCAGCCGCCACTGGTGCCAGCCTTTCCTGGGTCATGTGTGTGTGTGTGTGTGTGTGTGTGTGTGTGTGTGTGTGTGTGTGTGTGTGTGTGTGTGTGAGACAATCAGTTCTCAAAGAGAGTGTGTTTCATGTATGTCAGCTGCTTGGAGCAGAGGCATGATGTACTGGTTTTACAGGGAGAACTTGGCTGAGGTTTCAACTCTATAGCTGTGCCAGTGGGGAGTCTTATTGGTGACCTGGAGGGAGACAGATAGAGAAATCCAGACCCCGGACTGAGTGTATTCCCGTTGCTCTCTAAAGGGAAATTGTGCTTGATGCAGAGAGCTGCAGCTGGAAATACTGGGTGCATACATTTTTTTCCCAAGTGAATGTCTCACTCCAGTGTCAGTGGTGAAAATTCAGGCTCCTTGATTACTGGCTCAGAGTGGGGACATTACAGCCACCATTGCTGCACTTACTGATACTACTGCCTGAGGTCGGGGAGGGTAAATACTTGGGAGGAATCATATCTCACCAACATCTTTAGATGTATCTCTCTCTGCAAACCTTTGTTGTGGGAAGCTATGACTCTTATCCTTTATTGAGAAGACACCTCATGAGTGGATCTCATCCAGGCCCCAGTCCCACAGTTGCACACCAGCCTTCTCAGGTGAGAAGACAAATACCAGTGCAACAATCCAGTATAGTAGCCATCGATCACATGTAGTGGCACCCCAAATAAATTACAGGAGGAAATTTGTTTGACACTGAATATCATTCACCTTAGAGCAGCTGCCTCCATGTCAGGCCACGGTCACCTTTTTGGACCCCAGCCCACTGCAGGAAGACATAGAGTATGACACAGAATACCTGCCATCATGAGACTCCCATTTCAAATTCCTGTGATATGCTCTCCAATCTAATGTGAGTGTGTGTGTGTGTGTGTGTGTGTGTGTGTGTGTGTGTGTGTGTGTGTGTGTGTGTGAGTGTGTGTATGCATGTGTGTGTGTGTGTGCGTGTACAGACCTGTGTCATTGAGTCCTTAGCCACCTGTGTACATGATGATAATAACTATACCCTATTCTTCCCTTCCTCCTGTGTGGTAAGTGTGGAAATTTCTGATGCGCAGTTTGGCTCTACCTTGCACTCACCAGCACAGCTTGACATGTGCCCTGCATGCATTATATTTGATCTTTGTAACACAGCACTGACACCATGTACTCATCAGGGCCCATACATCTGGAATAGATGTAGACACTTTGCCTGCACTCCTACATAGTGTATCCCTTACTATCTGGGTAGGTAGGTGGGTATGAGGCTACTGATTATTACTATTGTTACACCAGTCTATCATCAGATGAGGATGTTGATATGCCTTCCCTGCTGCCCTGTGTATACATGCAGTATAATCGTGCTTAACTCTTAGAGTTATCCACCCTGTCCTTTTCTCACTATAATATGGAGCATACAGCATGCTAAGAACATCTTGCGTACTGTGGTAGGGTCATACTGGAGTACTCTCTCATCTGCAGTGGGAGTGGACTTTGAGCATGCTGGACACACAAACACTGTATGATGTTAAAGGCTTGTGCATGTGTGGTGTTATACTGGTGACTGCCATGCTCTATGAGTTCTGTATGGCTATCATAAGCCAGAGCTCTAGTAGATGTCAGGCATCACCTGTAACAGAAGTGGAACAAGGGGCTATTACCTATGGACACATTAGATATGTTGCTGTACAGTTTCACAGTAGCACAGTGTTTGCACTTATCACCTAGATGGCCCTCTGGAATTACTATATGTAGGAAGCAGGAGCAGTATATCTGAGATATGTGTCAGATATATGAGTCATGGAAACTTCCTGGGTATTGTGCAGCTGCATTGGGTATAACCCCATACGTGGAATACACTACGTGGCATTTCACAGAATGATATCCTTTCCTGCTTATAAACATTTGTGATTGTTGGCCAGGTGGAGCCTTTATTTTCTTCGTTTGAAATCTATGATATCTATTATCCCAGGAAGGTGGATGATGTCATAGAAAGTATGCATTGAGCTAGCTATTTCCTTTGGTGTGCTATGAAGTCACATTTTATCCAATACCTCTCAACTGTCCAGATTTTCACAGAATGTCCAGATTTTTGACTCATATTTTTGGTCTGATCCTCATAAAATTTAGGTTTTCTGGCAAATCATTGGGGATTAAAGTTAAAAAATAATGATAGACATTTGAGTTTCAGAGTTCATGCCCTTCAGAAAATAAAGGCTAATGCACAACCTGTTATTTTATCAACTTTCTACATTTCTAAGAACAATTTTTAAAAATTGTCCCTATTTTTGAGCCTTTGTCCCCTCATTATTTATGGCTTTGTCCAGATTTCTTGCTATAAGAGGTTGAGAGGTATGTATCTACTATATGCAGAAGTCTTATATCAAGGAGTTTATTTGGTGTAAATTAGGCACACCAAACTGTTGAAAACAAAAAACTCTGTCACAGCAAGCTGACGAAGTCCAAAAGCCAAACTGTCAGTTTATTTAAAAAGTAATTGAAGCGCTTTTCGTCTGCTTCCCAAGCAAACTTCTTGATGCTGGCTATATCTTTGTGAAGTAGTTTGCCTTTAAATTTCTAACCTTGGTGTTATGTTGTATCAAGATTGGTTACTGAGATCATCTGACACTATTTTTAACACGAGATTTGAATTGTAGTTTGTATATTGTTTCTGAAGAAGTTTGCTTGGGAAGCAGACGAAAAGCACTTCAATTACTTTTTAAATAAACTGACAGTTTGGCTTTTGGACTTCGGCAGCTTGCTGTGACAGAGTTTATTTGGTATGCTAGAGGCAGAGGAGGGCTGTAAAATACCCAATACGTCTCCAGTTTTTCTCTGAAAGTTTCCTGTTGCTAGTGTGGACAGAGCTGTAGGTGCTGTGGTGTACAAGAATTCTGTGCACTCTTATGGTACAGCTCCTGATGTTATCTCTGAATTGCACTAATGTTCATTTGCATATGACTGCCTACCTTCAACATAAATAACAGACAAAGACTGCATTCAGAGTGCTTGAGTTACATATAGGACAGTACTACATGACTGAATGCCTCACTTAATGTTCTGATGGCTTGCATTCTTCTGAAGGACTCAGTTTCAGGTATTCCTTAACCAGTCTTTAGACAAACAATGAATTTATGCTGGTCTTGTCTATGCAAAGTAAACTGTTGGACTGGTTGGCAACGGTGCAACTTCTCAGCAGCAAGGACTCTTTCCCTCGCTAAAGCTGCTCCCCATACCCATAATACCTCAATCCTGCCTAACCTGTCCAGTTTCATTGCTGCTGTCATGCTTCAGCATAATCCAAAACTAACTTGGGTGTTGGAGTTTTTTTTCTGGTTTCAGAGTCAAGATAAGTCTTTAAAAAAGCTGTCAATGACTTTCAAAATGACATAGTCGATAATCATCTATAGTTGATGATTGCTCCTTCTTTCTGCTTTCACTACTTTTAGTCTGGCCCATCTTTCTCAATCTATTCTGCTCTCGTTCCATTTCCCAACCCTGTACAAAAAAAAAATCTTTCTTATTCCTCCTGTTCTGTTATTGAATCTTTACTTAATTTTTGATATTAACAGTTGTTTTCTGTGTTGTAGTGGTTATGGACAATGACAACAAAGGGAAGGCCTCTGGGTTTAAAAACAAATGTTACTAATTCATGGAAAAAAATTCTGCCCCAAGGTCCACATGTGTGTTGTGTGTCTTGGGTTGGAAATTGAGAAGCCAAATGTGTCATTTGCAAAAATTTCAGTTTCTGCACGTTATTGGACTGCAGGAATGAATTGGTATTAAAAGGTTTGCTGAAAGGTGATTCTACTAAAGGTTAAGTTAAACCTGAGAAAATTGAGAAAAAGAATAAGAAGTGGTAACTAGAGGAGACAGAACAACCTATATTAGAGAAGCTGTTGCCCTTGAAATTGCTGAGGCTATTGTTCCCTTCTCCATGTCCAAGACCTTTTAGTAAACACTGTTCCACTTACTGTCCTACCTCTGCACCTTCTTGGTAGGAGATGCCGATGCAGACAGACTCTGCTCTGAAGATGAGACCTGTAAGCTTGTCCTTAGAATAGCAGCAGTCCTGATAACTATCCTCCATACTTGCATCATCTATGACTATCCACTCCTCCAGGTCTCCCTTCTTAAAATTAACAGGAAAGATAATGATGATGGCTTTTATAGAGGCCTAATACCAGCCTGGTGTGCTCCCAGATGCCTTTATTGTGACATCTGCTCTCCTCATGAGCCTACCACTAGCTGAGATATGTGCAGCTGCTATGTGCTCTTCTTTACATACTTTAGCCAACCATTATAGTCTGGATGTGGTCTCAAGGCATACAGCCTCCTTTGAGAAGTGGGTCTTAAAAGGAATCTTGTCTTCATTCCACCCAGTGTCTGCTGGGAGTTTGATCCTGTGGTTTACAATGTACAAGGAAGACCAAAATACATATGAAAGTTAGGTATGCATCAGAATAATAGATTTTGTATTTAATGTATATAGCCCTAATTTTCTTTAAAATGCCCACAGTCCTCTATCATGTTGTCTCTAAAACAAAGCCAAAGAGCATTTATTAATTCATATTAGGTAATGGGCAAAATGTATATTGATACATAATAGTGTCCAACCAATCAGGTGAGCCTGATGTCGATCAGGAAGATGGCGAAAACCAAACGGCAGCCACTACGGCTGTTGTTTTAGCCAGAATGGAGGATATTGGCCTTCATGCAGCATCAGAAAATGGCCATAATGTAAAGAGAGACAGTAGTTCAGTTAATGAGAGTGCATTAACCCCACAAAATACAACTTCAGAATTAACGGATAATACAGAGATGGGTAAGGGCTCCATACATTTGGGGGCAAGACCCAAAACAGTTAGTGTAATAGAAAACAGCCAGCGTTCTTTCCCCTTTTTTACCAGCTCCCACCAAAAAGAAAAATGATTGAAGGAGACCACAGCAAGAGATGAGAGAAGCGAAGAAGAGAAGGACTTCTCAGTGACTGATGATGATACTAACATTATATACAATTTGTCTGATTATGTCCTATCTGAAACTGAACGGTATGTGTTAAACAAAGGGCTCACTTTTGTTCCCAGCTGTAATAGTAATTTTAGTGATGTAACACTGGATTTAATGATGTCTGGTAGGAATGTTATGTTAAAGAATATGTTTGGGAATAACACTTCTCGTCAACAAGTAGTCTTGAGGCAACCTATTTAATTTGCTCCTCTATTCAACTCTACTATGAATACTTTTATCAAAGTATGTGAACAGGAAATTGGATTTTATCTGCTGAGCAATTACAACCAAAAGTTTTATAATCTAACATTAACACAGAGGGAAGCATTGACCTCCTTACAACAAATTACACAAATCATTATTAACTCTGCTGATAAAGGAGGAGCTGTAATTATTATGAATAGAGAATTTTACCATACCAAATTAACAGATACAACAACTTTTATGCAAATATCTCCTATTATTGTTAACAATATTATTTTTAGAATCAGAAGACGCATAGAAGAGTTGAGAGATGAAGGATTGATGGACAAGGACCTATATAAGTTTTTGAGTATAGAAAATCCTGTCATTCCTATTTTTAAGGCCTTACCTAAAGTACACAAAGACATTCTAAATCCCCCATTTAGGCCAATAGTATCAGGTAGGGGGTGGATGACAGAAAACATTTCGATATGGGTTGAGTGTACTTTGAGATCAGCATTAACACAAGTAACACACATTTTGAAAGACACAGGTGATTTCTTATTAAGTCTAAGTGAGTTTATCAGGCTCAAAGAAGTTAGGAAAACATATGTTATGGTAACATTAGATATAAAAAATCTTTTTACAATGATAAGTAATGAGTATGGATTAACAGCTCTATCCAGATTAATTTCTGATTTGTGTTTATTTGATATTAGGATGAACAGACTTTTTACAGAGATGCTCAGACTTATTTTGGAGTGCAATGTTTTTACATGTCAAAACAGGCACTATCATCAGGTGCAAGGGATGGCCATGTACACCCCTTGTGCCAATACATATGACAACTTAGTTATGGCATTTTGGGAGCAACATCATGTACTAAGATAACATAATGGATGGTCTGATAATATATGTCTTTATAAACACTTTGTGGATGACATTTTCCTGTTGTGGGATGGTGAATTGCAAGAACATGTAGCCATTGTAGAATATTTAGAATCTACCACATCTTTTTTAAAATTTTCTATGAAATTTTCTAGAACTCAGTTGGATTTTCTAGGTGTAAGAGTTATACAAGATGATGATGGTTTTAAAACCACTCTTTATAGAAAAGAATGTTGGAAAAATAATTTACTTACATATGACAGTATGCACCCAAGATTCACTTTTGACAAGATAGTGATAGGACAGCTGGGCAGGGTGTCAAGATTATGTAAAGATGAGGACATGTTTGCTAAGGAACTGGATACATTGAAACATAATTTTACTGAAAGAGGATATAAAGAACATAAGGTAGAGGAAATTTTTCAGAAAAGGCTGGGACAAAGGAGTGACAAGATGCAGCCTTGGTTAACACGTGACCGAGAGGAAAGTGTTAGGGTCGAAACCCCAAAAGACAGGAGAATAAAATGAGGTTGATGCTTACTTACAGTAACAATATACATGGGGTATGTGATATAGTAAGGAAAAATTGGAAAATTCTTCTTACAGATGAAAAGATAAAGAAGGTTGTAGGGGAAGAACCAATGTTTGGTTTCAGGAGAAACAAGAATTTAAAAGATCTGTTATGTAATGAAGGGAGTAAGACGACTCAAGGTAAGTCTAGATTTAAGGGTACCAGAACTTGTGGTTCCTGTAAGGCATGTTCATACATCAATACAGAAACCACCTTCATACACCTTATTACTAATAGAACATATCACTTTAATACATATGCTAATTGTAAGATTATGAATGTGATATATTTAGCTACCTGTAAGTCATGTGCAGGATTTTATGTAGGGAAGACAAATTGTATGTTAAAAAATAAAATATTGAATAATTTGTCTGCTATAAGACTACTAAAACAAAGTGTAAGCACCAAAAAACCAAAGAAAGCTTTCCACTGCTCAAAAACAGCCAACGGAGGAACGAAGTAAACGATTTTATTGCTTTGTTAAAAAATTTTTTTAAAAAACACCTTGCTTTTCAGCACAAAACTTCAACCAAGTGAAAAACAACTGAAAAAATGAATCCCAACAGTTTGAATCAAGCGCTTTCGCTTGGTCCCATTGCCAAGCTTTATCAAGATAAAATAGTTATAGAATTCTAACACCATTTATAGGGTCTATTAACCATCATGTGATAGCTTTAGTAATTAAGCTATTAAAGCTGTACAAAAGGTTTCAAACCTGACAATCTTACATTCTCTTGCCACTGTTGTACATTCACAAATATTAACCCCATAAAATATAAAACTTTAAACAAGACACATTTTATCAAATTACTATACTTTATCACTACATTTCCATTAAAAATATTTTATATAAAAAATATAACAAGTCTGTAAATCAATGTACAAAAAACTTGTTTTGACTATAAAACCATGAATTTCTTTTTTAAAAATCTGTATACTGATTATTAAATAGATCAATGTTACATAAACATTCAAAAGTTTAAAAATATATTTTTTGATTGACTAAATATATATTTATTAAACACTCATTCAATAGAATACTACATTAGTAAATATAACTTACAATTAATGTATTGTTATGAAATCTGTATATGCATATGTTGAAACACTGTACTATGAACATACTTTATACAACTGATTGCATATTAATTTATAGTGACTTCTCCTTACTCGTAAATCACAATCTGGCCATTCTTAATTTGAGGATAATCTTAATGTTTATACTATCATTTAGACCGGGACTTGTGGCAGCATCCATTTTAAGCTGCCACAAAAGTTCCTTGTACTCCAAACGTGTTTCCCAGTCTCCCCCCCTACTATCCACTTGCACCTGTTCTAACACTATAAATTTTATAGACATTTCAGGACATAATAATGAGTGTTTATAAAAGGCATTTGTATCTTTTTTCCTAGAGACCTCATACATATGCTTATAAATTCTCTTTCTCAGAGACCTTTCCATTTTACCTACATAGAAACTGTGGCACTTGGTACAATAACCTAAGTAAACAATCCCTTGTGTTGCACAGTTTGCATAAATGTTAGCTTTAAAACAAAAATTCCTGGATGGAATGTGTAAGGAATCTCTGTTCAAAATGTGTATACATTGTTTACAGCTTCCACATTTGTAGGTGCCTTTTTTCAAATTCTTGTTGTTACTAGTTCTTTCTTGTTGTTGAAATTTCTCCAATAGTTCCTTTATATTAGTGTCCCTACGTCTTGTGAACTTAGGATGCCTTGGAATATACTTGCATAATTCTTCATGACCAGTTAAAACCGGCCAAAATTTATTAATCACTTCTTCAATTTGCTGTGAATCAGTTGAGTAAGTATGGATGTAACTATTAGTAAACACCGCACTATTGGTTTCACTAGATTTCTCTTCACCAATCTGATCTAAGCCTAATAAAGGGGGAATTTTTTTCTCTCTGTGTTCTACGACTTCTTTGCTTATCATATCTATCAAGTCCTCAGGGTACCCCCTTTCCAAAAACATATTTTTTATTACCACCAATTCTTCCATGAAGAATTCTAAGGTACTTGACATTCTTGATGCCCTTACCATTTGCCCTTTGACTATGCCTTTCTTTTGATAGTAAGGGTGACCACTTGCATAATGTAAATAGGTGTTGGAAAAAGTGGATTTTCTAAACAATTTGGATGTAAACCTGTTGTTAACACAGTCCTTAGAAATTGTAACATCCAAATAATTCATTTTTTCTTCACTTATACTACACGTGAATGACAAAAAATTAGTTGTGGAACTAATATATTCGAAAAATTCCATAAATTGTGTCTCAGTACCAGTCCACAAAATACTTATGTCATCCAAGAATCTCGTATAATGCTTAATGCATTCTTTCCATTGAGTGGAAAAGATGAATTCCTGTTCCCATTTATGTAATATAATATTGGCATACATGGAGGCACATGGTGCTCCCATTGCCACCCCCTTCTTTTGTCTGTATATTTCTCCATTGAAAAACATGAAGTTATTCTTTAATATAATCTCCATGAATTCCACTAATACGTTTATAGTGTTAGTTGACAAATTTGATTCTTTGACTAGTATTTCATTAAACCATTCCAGTCCCTGTTCATGGGGAATACTTGGGAACAAGTCTACAGCATCAATAGTAATTAGTATTAAATCCACTTGGAATAATTCTCCCTGAATGCTTCTTAGAAAATCCCAAGAATCTTTACATATATGTTGCAATGTTGTAGCAAAACTTTTCAATTTGAAGTCTACAAACTTGCCTATAGGTTCCAAAATACCTCCTTTTCCTGAGACTATCGGCCTGAACTTTAATGGTTCTAGGCCTTTATGCGTCTTTGGAATTTCAAAAATTATTGGGATTTTGGGTTTGTTGACATTCAAATAATTATGAAGTTCTTCATTAATAAAACCTTGAAGTAAATGGTCAGTTAAAGTGTATTTAATTTTAGAATAGGCCAGATTCACTTCATTTCTAGATACCAGTTCATATTTTTCAGAGTCTTGCAATAAGTTAAACATATACATTTCATAATCTTGTGTGTACATCAAAACTAGCCCCCCTCCTTTGTCTGGTTTCATGGTTCTACACTTTTCTTTTCTTAAAAACTGTATTAATGATATTTCTTCTACTTTCATATTCACTGGAACTCTTTATACTTTCTTACAAATAATCTTTCTTATCTCTTTAGTAGCCATCTCTTCAAATACTTTTAGACATGGGTTGGTTGGGGGGTTGAATGTACTGGCTCTCACTAATGTGATCTTATTATGGGGCTGTCCATTAAAATTTAAAATTAAATTCATCTACCTTACGAACAGTTTTAAGTCTATTAAAGCTTCTATCAATTCAGTTGGATAGGCTGGAATGAAATGAAGGCCTTTTGTGAATAAATCAAAATACACTTTTTTGATTTCTATTTCTGTGAAATTGTATATCATGAAATTCTTGTCTTTAACTAGATTATAAATTTTACCTTCTTCATTCTCATGTGAATTTATCACTTCCCGTCCATTGTAAATTAAAGAACTAATGTTAACAGTAACTAAATCTAAGTTTTCCTCCAGTTCTGTTGCTGGTAGTTCTCCCCCCTCCCCATAAACCTGTCCTGGGGAAAGTGAAAATCCTGGTGTGTATTTTTTCTACTTTTTTCTGCTATTCTTTCACTCCTTCTCAATGATTCAGTGGGTAGTTCTACATGATCATTTCTGTATGTGTTAGCTTGTATTCGATTCCTATTATAATCATCACTTTGTTTGTTTTTCATAACTACAGGGTATGCTAACCCTTCCCTATATTCGTTCAAATCCCTTTCTAACTTATGAATTTTCCTATTTAAGATTTTTAAACAGTATTGATCCACTTCATCAAATACATTGTCATAGCTTTTTTTGACAGACAAAAAACCAGAACTATTAACTAATTTCTCATTCATAACATTTAAATCCTTTAAAAGTGCATTAGCCTTGGCTTCATATTCTTCCACCATAGCTTCTAGCACCTGCAAACCAGCCCTATTAAAAATATTACACAACTTATCATAATACAATGTACCTGGCTGTACTTTGTTTGGAAATTTAAAACAACGCAGCCCCTTAGGTACTCGTTCAACATTTACACATTCCTTTAGATAGTTGATTTCCAACTGATTACTTTTATAAGAATAAAGTCTTTCTTTTAAAATGTTAAATTGATGTTCAGTATCAGATTGATCAATTTGTACAGTACCTTGCTTAAACCAAAACTGCTTGGAGAATAAAATGAGGTTGATGCTTACTTACAGTAACAATATACATGGGGTACGTGATATAGTAAGGAAGAATTGGAAAATTCTTCTTACAGATGAAAAGATAAAGAAGGTTGTAGGGGAAGAACCAATGTTTGGTTTCAAGAGAAACAAGAATTTAAAAGATCTGTTATGTAATGAAGGGAGTAAGATGACTCAAGGTAAGTCTAGATTTAAGGGTACCAGAACTTGTGGTTCCTGTAAGGCATGTTTATACATCAATACAGAAACCACCTTCATACACCTTATCACTAATAGAACATATCACTTTAATACATATGCTAATTGTAAGACTATGAATGTGATATATTTAGCTACCTGTAAGTCATGTGCAGGATTTTATGTAGGGAAGACAAATTGTATGTTAAAAAATAAAATATTGAATCATTTGTCTGCTATAAGACTACATAATGAGCACAATGCTTTATATCAGCACATTCATCAATTTCCAGGACATGATTTTAGGTTTACAGTTATACAGAGTATATATAAGAGTTTTTTTTTTTGGGGGGGGGGGACTTGGTGAATGAAGCAGAGTATCAGGAAACAAGATGGATTATAGAATTAACAGCTCACAAATTCCCAGGACTCAATGATGTTATTCCCCTTAAGCCAGCCCTAAAGAAAAGGGGGACAAGTTACTGATTTTTGATTGACTGTAACTTAATGGGCAGCCACGGTGGTGCAGTGGTTAGCATTGCCGCCTCACAGCAAGAGGTTCTCTGGTTCAATCCTCGGCTGGGGTGCCTTCTGTGTGGAGTCTGCATGTCCTCCCTGTGGTCACGTGGGTTTCCTCCAGGTGCTCCAGTTTCCTCCCACATCCCAAAGACATGCTGTAGGTGGATTAGACACACTAAATTGGCCCTAGGTGTGAGTGTGTGTGTGCCTTCTGTGGATGGTTGTGTGCCAGGCTGGCAACCGAACACTGTAAAACTCCACTGCCAATCATGAGCAGACAGTGATCTACTGTGGTGACCCCTAACCAGGAAAAGCCAGAAGAAGATTGGCTGTAACTTATTATTTGAACTGTTTGAATTTTATCAGTAAATTGTCTGAAGAAGGGCATTAGACTGTAAGCGCTTACACATAATTGTTTTTACTCTGATTTTATGTAATTTTATGCTGTTTAAGTGATTAAACTTTGGACTATACTTTGTGGTGGTTGTTGCCATTTTTACTTTTCAGCTTTTTTTTTGTGTGGGCAGCATTACCTTTGGTAAGGATATTTTCTACATTTTGTTTGGATACATAATTGAATAATGAATGTTCTCCAACAAGGTATTAATATTAGGATATAACCTGGGATTCAGAAACAGTTATCAGGAGAGTGGTCTATCCCTCACTGTAACCCTTCCTGATTTAGAGACAGGCCACTGCAGTTATTTTCCATAGTCAAAAGGATCACAGAGATAGACCCTTACACAGGTTGTGTTGTAGGATAAAGAGGCATTCTGTGAGGAGCGGATAATGCTAATTAGCCATATCTATTCACCTGAAACTGCATTCATTAAGTGATTTACACTGCTGAATAATTTGGATAATAATGCACCTGTGTAAATTAGCATGGCCAGCTGTGATAATTAACTTTGTCAATATGCTGTGGTCCCCTATTATAGTTAATGGGAGAGACCGCATTTCAGGAAAGTTTAGACAATTTCAGTGGAGAGACAGAGTGTGAATATGTGCATGTGTATGACAGTGTATGTGTATTTCTGCAGGGGTCTGAATGGACTAGGATGAGTGTGTGTGTGTGTGTGTGTGTGTGTGTGTGTGTGTGTGTGTGTGTGTGTGTGTGTGTGTGTGTGTGTGTGTGTGGGTGTTTATGTCTGTATGTGTGCGTGCGAGCATGTGCGTGTGCATGTGTGTGTGTGTGTGTGTGTGTGTGTGTGTGTGTGTGTGTGTGTGTGTGTGTGTGTGTCTGTCTGTCAGTGTCTGTAGAAGAGTGAGTGAGGGTGGTGCCAGTGCCAATGGGATGCATGGGCCTAAAGTTGTAATTACTACTTAAATGTGTTTTTAGTACTGGCTGTTATTAAGGATGATTCAGAGACATGCAAATTAGTCAATAATGAGGTCTTCCTTATTGCAACTAAACATTTCTATGGATCACTTTTTCTGTGGCTGTGTACGCTGCATTTACCAGCAAGCGGTAGTGTATGTGGCTGCAGCCCATGTCTCTGAATCCCAGCCATTGCTTGGTAAGAAAACATTTCTGCTGCTTCATGATTGCATATTAAGATGCCATAGAGCATGAAATGAAGAAAGCAAGCAAGCAGTCACCATCTTTCTTATGCTTGCTAAATATGGCAATGCTATTTAGTGAGCTGAAAATAAAAAAATGAGTAAATAAAAAGAAACAAAATTAAATTAATTAAAAATCAACTAGGAAAAATAACTGAAGCAGCAGTTACAATGACTTGGATTTTACTTTTCCCTTTGAAAAAGCAAGGTTTAAAAAGACATTTTGTGAGGTGGAAAAATATTTTAAAAAAGTAATGCAGTTACACGTGTGTTTGTGATAGTGTGTGTGTGTGTGTGTGTGTGTGTGTGTGTGTGTGTGTGTGTGTGTGTGTGTGTGTGTGTGTGTGTGTGTGTATGCACACATTTAAATTTTTACATAACATAGTTTGGATGAGAAATACTTCCTCCAACAACAGTTACATATGCTACATCAAATTTGAGAAATTTGGCAGAGTAACTATTTTAGGGGTACAGTCAAGCTACTGGGAATAAGAATAGCTAAAACCAATTTTGACATCCTTGTGGCTGCACTTTTCCCATCTGTTGTGCATCCTTGGAGTTGGTATATGTATGATGAGGTCTGAGAGTGTCCCTTCACATGGGGCTTGCTCTGCAAAAAAGCTTTTATTTTGAGTTTGCAGAAATTGTTTTGGGGTATTTATTTATTTATTTAACAAATAACATTTGATATATTTAACGTTGTTAAGTGACATTAACCCCTATTTTATATCAAAGATATTAAAAAATGTATATAGTAATAAAAACAAATGAGAAAAATTTTAACAACCCATTATCTAAGTGCAATAATGCCCTCCAGGGTAGGCGTTATAGGAGAAATAATGGCTTCCCCCCCTGCAGCCTCACAACACCCTGAGCAGTCTATTATTTCCTCATTAATGCTAACCCTTTTAGACTTCATTGCCTGAGTATATGCTTAATAGTAACTAAATTTACCATTCAAGTGTTTTTTTATAATACATCATGTTTTAACCATTGTTTCAACTGGATTTAAATAAACTATGCATTTTATTCACATCTATGTCCACTGTTTACTAAACACAACCCAAGATCTTCTTAAAAATATTATCTTTATGATTTTATTTTCAATTTAATTTGGCCTTTGATGTTAGAGTTAATTGAGAGAGCAAGCTTCCCATATAATATTAAAGTCCGAGTTTAATTATTGACCAAAGAACATTGTTTGTTCTTTGTATCTGAGTGTCCTCAGTCAAAAATACAAGGAAAGAAAGCCTTCACTGTTGTTTGCACAGTACTGACCTGTCAGAATTATTCAGTTCCAGAATGTTCACTTTCCACGTTAACATGGTAAACCAGCTTTTCCTTTTCCACTTCATCCTTTATTTCTACGGTTTGCCATTCTTTCAAAATCTCATCATTACCTATGTAGCATTGTCGCCTCACAGTAAGACGCTGTCCGGTTCGATTCTCAGCTAGAGCGTCTTCTGCGTGGTGACATGCGTGAATGGGTGTACCTTCGTTGAAGGTTGTGCGTCAGGGCTGGTAACTTGGCACGTAAAAATCAACTACCAATCATTAGCGGACCGGAGTTCCGCTGTGGCGACCCCTAACTGGGAAAAAGCCGAAAGACACAACAACAACCTATAATGTCTGTAAAAAGACTTTCTCCTCTTTTACTGTTTTGCTGAAAAACAAAATAAACTTGTGATTAATCCCTTCTAGTGAGCTTACTTCTGCCACAGCTTTAAACAATATTCTGCTTAACAGGACTGTGGAAGGCTCTACATCTGCTGTAAAATAAATTTATTAAAAATGTTATTTCCAGCTTTTATGATGAGAACATGTGTGCATGTTTATGAGAACTTATATTTTTTTGTGCAATAACTCAAATGCTAGTTTCAACTCATATTTTGGTGCAATAAACCAACCGATGCCAAACTAGCCTTCTTGTACAATACTGATAACTGTTGGTATTCTCTGCAATAATGTACTATTTTAGATTCGTAAAATGTTTCCTGTGTTATATCTGTAATGGTTTGTTGTAATGAAGTAATGTCTGTTGTAATGCTACTTGTGATGTTTTGTACATTGAGTCCGGAGAAATGAAATTTCATTCACTTTGCACTGTTGTGTGAAGTCTGAATGACAATAAAGTTCACTTTGACTTTGACTTGTGGCACTGGGCAAATTACCTCTAAACACTGAATTCTTATTAATTTTTCTCAGTGATGTCTTCAACAGAAATGGACTCAATTTCATTAGTTCCTTCTGGATTTGCATAAAGTGTTCTTTTCACCTGCTAACCACATCCCATTTTAACATACCTCTCAACTTCTTAGCTTGAGAAATCTGGACAAAGCCATAAATAATGAGGAAACAAAGGCCCAAAAATAGGGACGTTTTTTAAATGTTGTTTTTATAAACTTAGAAAATTGATAAAAAATTAATGCAGGTTTTGCATTAACATGGATTTTTAGAAAGATATTCATTCTGAAAGTCAAATATATGTCATTATTTAGCTTCAATCCTAAATGATTTGCCATAAAACCAAACATTTTATGAGGAACAGAGCAACACTATAAGGCAAAAATCTAGACATTCTATGAAAACCTGGACAGTTGAGACGTATGCGATTTTAAGATTAGAAATGTTTTACCTTTGTTGACAAAAGCGTTGTCAATTCTCACACCCCTAAGTCAAAAAATAATTTGTTCTTTGAGGAAATCTAAATGTCATCTTCCATGATCTCAGCAAACTGCTTCCATATCTGGGCCTTCACTTCTGTGACTGCTACAGCTGCTACCTTCATGGTCTGTCAGTCCCTATTAGTCAAATCTAGAGCCCAACATATACCATCTGGCATTGCAAAGAGCGCCCCCTTCCATCTTTACTTTACATCTTCATACAGTAACTGGTATCTACTAACAAGTCTTAGGGTTATCAATATGACAAACACAGTCCAAATTTTGGACACAGCTCTTTGCAGTCACCTCCACTATTGGACAGAGTCACCTCAACTATTGAATAGAGTCAGTTCAGTCTGTGTCCCTGTCTTTTCCAAGTATAGGGAAGTAGCTCTTTCAGAGGCTGGCAATGAACTTTTGTCAAATGGAGGAAGCATCCACTCTCAAGGCACTTTCCAAGATGTAGCTAAGGGTGGGGGCAAAGAGAGCAGATGGCTTGGGTGCAAGTTTTTAGGGGTCATGATCAGCAGATGCTCATCCTGTGGTACCACACATGAAGTATCAGTGCTCATAAGTCAGTTGCTTTGTGTGTGGTACTTTAACTATAGCAAGCCTCTTGTTATGTTGTGCTAGGCTGGAGAAACTTTATAGGGCACCATACAGCCTAGCTATTCTGCTGGATACTTTGATATTTTCACTGCAGGTTTGGATTTCTCAGAACTGTCCAGCTACTGCCCAAAGCATCTGTCCAACTTACATTCTAGTGGTGGCAATCACTTGACTGCCCAGTGCCACATCTGACCTTAGTGTGCAAAACATAAGTTGCAGGTCTGCTTATACAATTCTTAAGTCATTTGCTTACCTCTGTCAAAGAGAATGAGTTACCAAATACACTTATGATTAGCCTTGTATTTGAAAAAGTACTTTTTATGAATAGTTCATGACTAGCCCTGAAGTCCAGTTACAGTTTACCATTTGGGTTCATCCATTTCTCCAAGTTCTTCTCCTCTAGGCATTTCTGTCATTCCTAACATGAGATCTGAAGTTTGCCAGTAGAATTGCATCAACCTTTAGTGGCATCCCATCAAGCCCTACATGTATGGTCTCCAGAAAGAAAAAAATATATTTGAAATAGCTGTTAGGTGCATGCAGATAACAAAAAGTTTTCATTTCTGCAACTCATAAATCATATGAAGTTGATCTTCTCATATGCCACTCTGACTTTTTGCTAACCATTTGTGTACATGTGAGCATCCACTCATCTCCTTTGTACCTCTCATAAGGAGCAGCAACACAGTCAGTAACAGGTCACATCGACTGAAATGGCTGCTTCCAAAATCACCTCTGTGTGTAGCAGTGAGACATCTGGCACAAACTCTTGTTCCTCTCTTGCTCCTTTAAAAAAGTGTGGTGACATGTCACACCCCAAGATGCACTTTCCATTGACAGGGTGCAGTGTACCCTAATGTGACCCAGTCCTGCATGTCACTTTACTGATATTACATGTAACCTCCACCATTCACTTTTCATGTGATGAGTTTATGGCATTCCATTTCACACAAATACTTTATTATATGTGTCTTTTTCTTCCTGTCCATCATTGCTATTGTAACATTTTTAACAGCAGTCATTTCTTATACATCCTCCATCTAAAATAGAACAGTTTATTTGCTGAATACAAATAACAGTAGCATCTCATGATCTTTCCAAGCTCATATATATATGGTCATATCAGTAAGGGATGAAATAAGGTTGAAATTAAAAATGCCAAATGGTCTTTTGATAGAACCTCACAAAAATGAGTAAAGTGTTTTTGCAGGGTGCAAGTGCCCTCTGCATCCCTTATTTGACAGGTAAGCCCCCACAGCCCCCAGACTTAAATATACCAAGCCCACAGCTGCACCAGCTCAAAAAAAATGACACAAAGTTACAACAATGTAAAGCAAGACTACTCAAACGTGAGAACATCTCTGCGCAAGACATCTTGACAAAACCAAAAGTAATACCCAAAATCAAGAACAGGTATTAATGATTACTCTAGTTTACGCCACAAGCTTTTAGAACAACTGTTTTTGTTTCACCATGAATGAAGATGATCTCACCTACGATTTGCACATTTTGCTGCATGCCACAATTCAGCTTGATATTTTACACAGGAGGATTTTCAACAGCCATTAATGCCAGACACTACAATGTTATACATTTCCCATTATTCTGACCATGAAAGTCAAATTGCATTATTATTAGCTGTCTACTGGAACAGTCTTACCTATCCTGCAGTAATCACAGAGGATTAAGGCTCTGCTTTGTGATAATGCTGCTTCATGCAATACAGTGGTTTTGATTCCTGCAGCTTCACTTTTCCTTCCATGTTACTACCTCCCTGTCTTCTAGCTTACAAATGCAGGACCAAGCCAAAAATAATGCTGGGAAGAGGACCAAAATCATGGATAGGTTTTAAATATTGGTCTTCTAAACTTAGAAAGCTACTGTATTAACAGGTTTTGTATTAGCATATGTTTTCTGAATGTTTTGAAATTTGAAACTCAAAAAGCATTATTTAGTGACTTCGATCCTCAGTGATTTGCCAGATAACCACAACTGTATGAGGGACATGCCAAACATATACAGTAAAAACGTTGACATGCTACAACATTTGGGGCAGAATTAGAGGTACATTTACCCTTTCAGTGCTCCTAACTGTAGACTGGAGCAGATCAAGGTCGATCATTGCTGTGTCACAGTTAATTAGAAGATATACTGGAATATATAAACCACTAATAGGCATATGTATAATATATACGTTCACTTCTGTTCCCCACACTTTTTATTTTGTTACAATTCTTTGAGCAAGAAGTTGATATCTGTTGCTTTCCTGATATGCACCTCCTATTCTTTGCTTCCTCCTCTCAGTATTAGCAACATCTGCTTCACTGTGTTGCCAACATAAACATATCAGTGACATGGAATATAGTGGTATGCTCCCACTCCTGCATGGGAGAGGAGATTCCCTTCTGCCTGGATATTGGGTGGCTGACATTCAGTTACCACCTCACACTGAGGGTGATTAGTGAAGGGAGGAGCATTGATTTTTGCTGTGTATAACTCCCAGGGGTGAGAGGTGTGACTTAACAGAACAAGGCAACACCTCCCTCATTACAGTCTTTGTCAGGATGCTGAATGTCAGTGATATTGTCCTGCGGGAAATGAAAGATTCAGGCAACAGAGTTTGGCCTCCAGATCAGTGGGCTGTAGTGGAATATACATATAGGTTTACTTATGTTAGTCTCAACAGTTTTGTGGTCAATATCTATTTGGTTGACCCATTTGGTTGACTAAACAGTTGGTCAACAGGTATGTGAGATCACATAATTTTTTGGGTTGGGGAACATACCAATACCCCTATTTTTGTACAATCTTAGGGATGGCATATAAATATAATTAGCAGAGGGGTTAAAAGATTATTTCTGCAAATCGCATGTATTAGTTTTGAATTTGATGCAAAAACTGGAAGAGGTTTATAATTCTTCAGTTACTCTAAATACTTTAATTTTTTTCCTAGGAATAATTGAGATGTTTTTCTGCAACTTTGAACTCAGTAACCCATTTCATGCTGATCTCTAATACTGTGTGAATGCCTTGGTGCTTTAAGTTAATTTGTGCTTTTAACAATATTCTCTTTATAAAATCTTCATCAACACAAAATATTCTTTAGATCACCTTTAAAAACAATTTTCATAACATTATATTTCTTGTAAAAGTGGTACTGTAATATGGCAAGCTGTCCTTCTATGTGTTTCAAATTCCCTATAAGATTAATTTACAATCCATGCGTCTTTACCTGGCACTCACCATTGTTTCTTTCTGTAAGATGTTAAATCATGTGCCCTCTATCTAGTTAACAGAAGTTCCAACCGTTAATAAGCAACATGTCTTCTCCCTGAATACTATCCACATCTTCTCATGTTTTTTACCGATTCGTTCTTATGTTTGGTCAGTTGCTGAGACTTCACTTAAGCAAGGATGCCTATTAGCTCACGGGAGGGAGGGAGGATATTCGGCTTCAAGCTACTTACTAATGGCAGTGTAGCAGCATTATTCATTTCATAAAGAAAACATCTTAATGCTTCAAGCACATCCTGTTTTGTAGCAGTTTATCTTTGAGCAGTATTATTTTTGGCATACCTGCTTCTGTAGCTTCCCATTGCCGAAGCACTATTCTTCCATATTCCATTTGCCGCTTGTTTACTTTCAAATACTTTGCATGCTCTCCTCTTTTCTCACTGCTTCAGTACACCTAGGAAGCTCTTCACCCGATAAAAGGAGGCAAGTTTCTCTGCTGCCCAGTGCACATTTCTCCCGAGTCAGTAACAGTATCAACCCAGCTTTAATTCATCACAAAAGTTTAGTTACTGAGTGGAAGTTACCCAGGACACAAAATTAATAATAATAATAAAAAAATGTGGATTCATAATATAGCATTTATTAAATAACTTAATAACTTTTCAAATTTGCAAGTGTTAAAACATTATTTACTTGGCAGACTGCATCACTTGTCTAGCATCATACTTTACAAGTGCTACCGTACCTGCCACTGTATAGGTGGAATTGCTTAGAATGTGCCTCTAAGCTCTTTTAGTACTGTGTCTGTGGCTTGCATAAATTATAAATAATATGATGCATGGTAACAAATACTGGTTGGGTAACTTCATGCAGAAGTACTGTATTTTGTTATATTGTGGTTTCTAATTGCCATAACTCATAGAAAAATGCAAGGATATTTGCCCAGAATTATTTCATCCCAAAGAATCTTTGCAATGTTAAACTATTTCTTTCACAACAACCACGTTGTGGCTTGTGTTAAAACTTTCAATTTATTTAAATCAAGTTTGATTCAACCTAAGATATGTCATCTGGTGGCACTATTGCCAGTAACTCCGGAAACCCAGAAAAAAGAAAAACATCATAGTTTGTCTTTCTGTGTTTGTTTAGATCCTGCTAACATCCTTTCTTATTCTGTGACTTTGTCTGTGGCATGACTTATTCTTCCACAAGTTTTGTTGTGCAGAAATATCTTCCAGAGACATGACTCATACTAAAGAATTCAAGAACAACTGTATATAAATTGCATATTGCAAAGAGTTGGTATGAACCAAGGTGGAAAACCTCATGCATGTACTGTATTATTATGTCCTGTGTGACATCAAACACTATAATCCCCATCTTTTCCTCATCCTCAAAATTATATCCATGCTTGAGTAATGTATAAAACTGTCACTGCTCTAGCATACAAACCAAACATCTTCTCTGCCACTGTAAGGAAAAGAGACTATGCTTCTCCTTCAGTCTTATTAAGGTAGAATTTTCTTGTCATGCATCCTCATCTTTCTTCATCCATGTAATTCATTTCTGGCTTCCATTAACCTTTAAAGACCATTAGGGCTTATATAAAATGATGTATGCAAGTATGCAAGTTAGCAGCGCAGTTATGTTGCATAATAGCATAAAGAATATTCCAGCACAATATAGAAACATTAGTTTATCATTAGTAAGGGCTTTTGAAGGAGTGAATATATATGGTAGATTTTTAGAAAAATACAGAAAATTGTCCAGGTTCTGAAACTGCTTTTGTAAACATACAGTTCAAAAGTTAAGTAATATTCAGTTTTGTCACACATGCTCTGTGTATTCTTTTTATGTTTTGCTCATAAATAAAAAAAAATGACATTAATGCCTCATAAAGACTTCATTTTCCTCCCAATCTGATATGCCATAGATCCCGCTTAACTTGTCCATACTCTTCATGAAACTTATCTCATGTGCACCTCATGCAGTGTTACATACTTACATTCCATCATTTGTTTCACATTGTTGCCTCTTTTTGAAACTTATTTCAAGCATCCACCAAATTTCTGTGAACACATCATTACTTTTATCTCTTCTAAGATATTGCATTGAATCTTTTAGCTCTCAGATTACCTTAGAGATTTGCAACTATGAGCTTCATTTTGCATTCCTGAGTATGTGTCCTTCAGTCTATACTTGTATAATCTGTAACTGAAAAAAAGTAAGTCTACCAGAATAGTGCTGTTGTGTTGCCCTAAAATATGGCGTGTGACAAATGGACTTATTTGGTTGATAAACATAATAATAAAAGTCAATCGTGCTCATGTCCTTTTCTCTTATTCCATATCATATGTCATTTGCTTTCAAAGATGGTATCCGCTTGACTTTGTGGATTCTATTAACGTTTTTTTACATACTCCTTCTCCTTTCTTAATGGTTATATTTATTTAGATTTGCTAGTTTTTCTTTAAATGTTTTGTACAGATTATGCATTGTTTTGTAACTCTGTCTGAAAATTACCCCCACAATACTTCATATGGTGCCTTGCCAGATATGTAGAAAGGTATTCAGCAGTGCCTTGTTTATTAATAGTGATGACAATTCTTTTGTGTTTTAGCATCATACTAGCCTTCCTTGGAGTCGTCCCACATTGTTTGATTAAATTTAGATTAAGGGTTTAAAAGTTCATTTCCGCTTTAGTTACTAATTGTGTTCCAGTTGTGTGCTCCCACCTCCCCCATAGCTTTCCATAAATGCATTTAATTATATTTTTTCACTAAATTTAGGCTGTCATGTTTTTATCCATTCCTACAATCTTCCAGATCATATATTAATTCAATCATAGTTATATTTGCTTCCATATATGTGCAAGAGCAACGTGTTTCAGCTAGATAGATGCCATTATATGGCTTGTTATATCAATGCAAACATGTCTGTAATTCAACAAAATCAGATCAAGCTAATATGCAAATGACTGTTCAAACTGATATGCCATGAATAAAATGATTTTTCCTTTAAAAATAAAGATAAGGTGAGACTTGCAGCCTGAAGCTGAAACAAAACTCACCACCATTTTCACCTTGCTGACTTTTTATATTCTACAGTAAATGTCTTAATGTTGCTTTTCCCCTTTAATTTTAGAATAGTGTATATTGCATCACCTTAATAATATAATGCAAAGCAAAATATTTTAGTTGCACTCATTAAAATATTTCCTATCCCCATCTGTATTACTTCTGCTACATACAGAACAGCATCCACAAGTTAATTCTATTGTGAACAGCTCAGCTTTCTATTCAGTAGTACATCTTACTCCACACAGAATAGCTCCACGCAGTGAAATTAATACAACTTTCAGATGGTAAATGGATCAGAGTATGACTGAAATAATACAACATCTATAGAACATATTAATTCACTCATGCACACACAGATAAGTACTTAGTGTTTTTCATACAATTAAGATCTTGTTATATGTTGTTTTCCCATTACAGAATGCATCAAATGATATTTACAAACATGCAAAATAAAGTAAACATTTCTCTTGGTTATATGGATAAAAATTAGTTTCCCATCTGTGGTCCGCTTTATTGTACTCAGCTCATATTTCTGTTCAACAGTGCAATTTTATATGTTGCTTTCATGGAGTCATTTTAAAGCACTGTATGTATATGTTACTACTACATGATCATAAAGTGCAAAACAAAATGTTTTGTCTCCTCTCAGTATATTGTTTCCTTTTCCAGATCAGTCTCAATTGTAGCAGACACACTGTAAGTATCTGTAGGTGTTATTAATTCTAATGTGTACAGCACAGCATTGTCTTCAAATAGTAGTATCTACCATGCAGAATACAATTAACAGACTTAAAATGGGAAGATGGGCTTCTCTGCATGTCAGTGAATTACTGCTGCTTGTGTGTGAGACACAAAACTCTGAAGACAAAAATGCCATTGGTTGTTTTCCATTGACAATCACTACCTGGATGTTTTTTATATGTGCAGGGGCACTGATTCCTTTGTTTTATGAGATTTTTTCCCTTTAGGTTTGAATAACTGTGGGGTTGGTATTTATCTGTCTGTCTATCTATCTGTATATACATATATGCATTACTGTATACAGCATTGGAAGACTGCATTATTTTGTTGCACACACACAATAGTACTTGTCAAACAATGAAGATGACATTGTTGCATGTTGTTCCCATAGTGAGGTATGATTATTACAGGCTTCAGATGTTAACTAAATGTGTTCATAGCTGAATTAATACAGCATTTTATGACTGTATTCATTCATCTGTGCACCGGCAGAATAGCATTTGCATTCATTATGTGATGTACAATATAGCCAGGTTGCTGTGCATTGCTTCCACATTAAGCAGCAGATCAAATTATCGTTTCTGCATGAAAATAAAGCAAAACATTTCTCTTGTCTGATATTTGGCTATATATTGGGATTAAGTATCACATAATAGGGGTTGTCAAATAATTTGTACTATATTGCTATGTGTTGCTTCTGCATGGTCTGTTTTTTTTAGAATTACATAGGAGCAGTTGAATTAATACAGGCTATGTTGGCCATATTTTAATTTTACCTAATCAGGTATCCCAGAGTAATGCTTGTCAAAAAATCAGGACTATATTGCTGTACGTTGCTTCTAAACAGTGCATCAGTGATACTTGGAGGCATGTAAAATAAAGCAAAGTATCTCTCTTGTTAATATAATTGTGACTCAGGTATCACAGAATAGCACTTGTCAAAGAATGAACATGAAATTTCTGCATGCCGCTTCTGAATAGTATATCAAATATATGTAAACATGGAAATTAATGCAAAGTATTCCTCTTGTTTATTTTTGCCCA